>NC_035442.2:8287518-8512799 GCF_002127325.2 Helianthus annuus | reverse complement strand
TCAGACTCCCATGCCGTTGAGTAAACGAGAAAAAACCGGTGTTCACCGTCAACTGGTAGAACCGCCAGAAATTTTCCACTGTAATGGGCAAGCCATGGGCACGGAATGTGTATTCAAAGTTCCTAATTCGGAACATTCCGAAAGGACTAAGTTGGGAGATATGGAGATGATAATACTCCAATACCTCCGCAACAAACACCGTCACCGGCAACCTAAGGTTGCCGTCGTTGAAAAAATCAGCCCACAAGGTTATATAACCGGCCGGAGCATCGGCACCGGTGTCCCCCACTTGTGGGTAGGTAGCATTCCAATCTTTGGCCATCTGCACAGTGGCCATCAGGGTTTTAAAACCACCCTTTGACCACTTCAACACCGGTAACCCACCACCGGGAACGTCAACGTCATCATCTTCGTCTTCATCAGCCGATACTACCGGCTGTTCAGGGTTTTCACCCTCCACATTGTGTGGATTTGATGGTTCAGCCATCAGAAAATATCAGAGATATGAAGGAACGTGAGTAGAAAAACCAAAACCCTCACTGGAACTTCAAGGAATTTCGTCGGAGAAGACAAAGAACAAGTTTTCTCTCACCGGCAAATTTTTGAAATTTCAAACAAGTGAGGGGAAACCACGAACGGTTTCCCCTTATATACCCATCGCAATTAATGCGGAGGGAGAAAACAAATGATCACGTTCAAAAAGGGCGAATCGTATGACACCACGTGTCGAGCACCGTTTCCGCTGACGGTTATCACGCGCGCGTGGCCGCCCACGCGCCTGAAACAAGAGACGTTTACACTCTTCGCTACAATGCATTTAATGCCTCGGGCAGTGCAAACGTCCTTTCATTTCAGCACATGCCAGGAAGATCTCACCAACTTCCACCAACTCACACGTGAGATCAGCCACGTATGTAACAAAAAGCGACTACATTATCCAATTATAAGCGGCATGCGGTTTCTCTGGTATACCGCACCATAACCCATACCGCATGTCGTTTTTTAACATACCCCTAAAAATAGGTAAAAATATATATCTCTACACTATAAGGGTGTATAATACCTATCCGCACTACCCACGAGCACACGTGGAATATGCGGACATGACACACACGAGCCCGTTCAGGTGTGTCAGATGCTCAGAACCAGCGTTGTCCGTTGGACTGAACCGCATCTCAGACACAGGGGAACCGCACTGCCTTCATTCTCTTCAAGCTTCAAATCCCTCCTGTCCGGTTCACAACCGCAGAGGGTACATGAACACCTTCTTTAACAAAAGGAAGGAAGGGAATGCACGCGAACACACATCAGCAACCCTGTCTCCTGAACCTTCAAGAGCTACATCCGAGCCACACCCGCTTCGAGCAAATGTGGTAATGCAAAACCACAGACACTCACGAGGAGCTACGGACATAACCATAGCTTCCGCAGAGTGGTTGCTACGGAAGAGCCAAGCTCACTCCACATCACCGAGCAATGCTACTGCAAGGCAAACTCGGTATTGGAGCGGGAAGGTAAGTGGCTCCAAAACGAACGCAGAACAAAACTCTAAACGAGCCCTCGTCGAACAACAAGCGCCCGAACAGCGGTAACAAGTCTGCTTATGACTTTGTTTCCCCGCCTATGGGCCGCATAGAATAAACAATGGTGGGCATACCCTTGCCTATGACCATGTTTATTTACCCATAGTACGAATATACATTGTTCGACCAAACATGGCCAACAATGACGCAACGAGGTAACCGCAAAGAACGTGCGGTTACTAGAGAGCTATGACGACAAACACGAAAACCCCACAAAAAAGGGATCGTCGTCTCATAACTAGATGCTGAACATAGAGCTTGAGCAAAGCACTTGCAAGCATCAACAACTTTTGATCCCAGTCTCAAAGATTGGTCCAAAAGTTTCTTTTCTTCTTCATGCACCAATTCAACAATTGGTATGAAGAAAAGACCACCTTTAAAGGATGGGAAACCTCCACATACCTTATAACCACCATCTCAGAGGTTGGTTCGAAGTTTGTGCAGCATTACTAACAAGGTCTCCAAGAGACCTTCGGCACAACAACAGGTGGCAAGCCACCTGGTGACATAAATCGGCTGAGAATCTCGCATCAGACGAAGATTCCTTCACCGATACGGAAGAGACGTCAGATGACCCTTCCAGACCTCCAGCTTGATTTACATACAGAAAAGACCACACATGGTCTAGGATCTTCTCCAGACTCCAAACTACCTTCTAAACACCATAGTCCAGTACTCCTCCCACATACAACTTGTATGTGGCAGCAACACTAGACTGGGGGGACTTGAAGGGGTATGGTCCCAGATCTCGCGTCAGCATCGACCGCGAGTGACCATTACCCTTATCAAAACCCCCACTGGCTAACAACCTACTTGTGCCCATGCGAGAACGCGTCGGCACAAGGGTTGAATCCAATCTATCTAGTAACGAAGGAGGACTTACATGGAACATGAGAACGGTAGAGTGATGCGACATAGCATCACATCTGGTGTATGAAAACGGAAGTATTCACAGCGATGCGGCCTCGCACCGCATCCAGTGAACACTTCTATCAATACAAAGAAAGCCTTACCTTAGGCATAGAAGAAGATGAACGTAGCGATGCGGCTGACACCGCACCATACGGGCATTTTCGTCACGACAAGGGATGCAGGCAAGACGAAGATGCGGCTAACACCGCATCTCGCGTATTCCTTGATCACAAGTAGGAGACGCGGTAACTTCAGATGTTACCGCACGTAGCGATGCGGCTTGCACCGCATCCTATGCACTCAAGCAAGTGGTACTGACACCACAGTGCAAGTGGCACCAATGGCAGTTACCTGTCAGAGCTACGTAAGCAATGGACTGACGTGGCGTAACCTCCATAACCGACGAGCCTGACACACCTGAAAAGGTGCAGCACGTCGTCAGTCCATCCATCATCATCCTCCTTCACTCCTCGGCTATAAATACCAACCCCAAACCAGGTTTGAGGTATCTTCTCACAACTCTCTCACTACTACTACTATCTTACTTTGCTTCCCAAGCAGACTACTGATTCTCACGCCGGAGAGTGGTAACAAGGAGCACCCCCCACCCCATCCTCCTTGTTACGAGTCACGGCTTGTTTCCTTGTGCAGGAGATCAACCACCGGTGATCCAGCCAGCGATCCTCGAGAGGAAGGGATTAACCCTTCTTGACGAGACCAGTGTGTTAACCCTGCCCGGTTAACCATTGTTTCATCAGTCCTACTCTCACAATTCACAAAGGTAATGTATGCTTATGTTGTCGCTATGATGTTCACTAGTGAGTGGTCATCCAAAAACATGATCAATGAGATGTGTTCTTGCTTCGACTATCACTGTAAACTTTAATAAAAGCAAGGTTAATAGCATTGGGGTGGATCATGGATGTAGAATGAAGATTAACGTGGTTTAATTGCATTAAAGCAATTCACAACCTTTAAATCTATGATCAAGGTTGAATGGCCAAAAAAATATATCATGGGGACATGACTTATATATTACAAAGACTAAAAGACTTTTTGTTAAACAGCAAAGGCCTAAACACTCGAGATCACCTTAACAAGATCAGTACTAGTGTCGGTATTTGTTTTTAAAGTTTCGATCTATGTAAAATACGATGTCAAATTTTCGGTTACGTCATAATACTTTTGTGTAATGAAACCATTGTAAATATATTTGTTTGTAGTAAACTATATCGAGTACCGGTTCCATAACGAAAGGAATTGACATCTATAGGCATCGAACCGACATCAGTATTTGTCAATTTTGTTTGATTAAATGTAAATCGTGTGTCTTTATCTTTTGAAAAATATCAGACTTTACTTTTTGGTCCCATGAAACAATTTTTGTGCAGATAAATCATCGTAAATAAACTTTAAAATTTTGCAGTACACACATATTTTATCGAATCAGTACCAGTACTCATATTTTTGTAATTTTTGGTTTCGATACAAGTTGGCTTTGATAGTTTTTTTACTACATTTTTGGTTTCGATACAAGTTGGCTTTGATAGTTTTTTTACTACTCGTGTAGAAACAGTTTGCGTGCCACAACATAATTTTGTATTGTAACTGTGTATTGATAACTTTATTTATACAATTATAAACACTAGTTTATGCTTTGTGCATATAACGTATTCATAAAGAACCTTTTATCTTACCATTTAACTCTATTTATATAATGTTTATTAGTAAGATTGTTATGCATACTTTTGGCTTTGTTGTTTTTCATTGCTTTAGGTGTGTTGTTTCTTTTGTTGCTTAGTTTGTACGATTTATTAGGTCGGTGGGGACTTTAAAAGGCTCACTCCTCACCGCCCATTTACCCTTTACTCTCTCTCTCTCTTCTCACGAACTACCTCTCTAGCCAATTTAGGTAAAAATTTTGTATGGTTTGTTGTTGTACCTTGCTTGATCGTGTGGTTTCTTTTGTTTTGATGTTTGTACGACTTTGGTTGGTTGGGGCTTTGTGTGTCCATCTCTTGCTTTGTGTTACTGTTGTTGTCGAATCCTTCTCCAACGACGTCATTCGCTGATTTTTCGGATGTTTTTTTTGTACTGAATGCGTATGTTAGAGTTTGTTTTTTCGCGATTCATACTTTTTGGTTGTCGGTTGCTTTTGACGAATACTTTATGATGTTGGGTATACACTCATTTGATGTTGTTTTTTGTTTTAATCATGCATTCACAAACTTTTGGGTTGATTGCATGTGTTTGAAGGTTTTCGGATGTTTGTGTATTCAATGTTATTTGGTCGATGAGGATGATTCTTTAGTTTTCGGATACTGTTTACACTTTTCATTTGGGCCTATGATGCTATGTTAAGATAATTTTTGTTAAATGTTTGTGTATTCAGGGGTATTCGGTCGATGAGGATGACTTTTTAATTGTCTGAGACTGTTTACACTTTGTGCTTGTGTCTATGATGTTCTGCTTGGATGATTGTTATTGGATGTTTGTGTATTGAGGGGTATTCTGTAACACCCATATTAATTTAATATGAATTTACTACTAAATACGCATTTAGTTTGCGTAAAATACGGGTTAACAAAAAGTTGTTACGTTTAATACTCTTACATGATTAGAGTATTTAGGATTAACATCCCTACTAGTTTAAAACGTACAAAAGTGACATCAAGAGTTACATGTTCACATTTAGTTAAAACAAAATATATTAACGCGGAAGCTTCAAAAGTGTTGTGTTCGGTTCTTGACATATTGCTTGATCGCCATCCGGAGTATTGCCAACATTACCTAACATCAAAACCAACTTAAATGTTAGTTTTGACAACATATAAACAAGTATAATCGAGTTCCAATATCAAACAATGTAAATAAAAATAATTTTTTCCAAATTCATGCCTCCCGCGTGTCGCGGAAGGCGTCCTTTAATCTGTCACATGTCGCGCCCCAACTATGGGTCCTGTCGCGTGGCGCGGGGGAGGCTAATTTCCAGCAGGTCCGTTTCTGAACCTGCATTTTCTGCCCAGCTCCATTTTCTTTACAAAATCAAACTTCAAATGTGCATAACTTTTTATCTGCAAGTCCGTTTTAGGTGATTCTTTTTCCTACGGGTCCATAATTAAATTACCAACGCATCTATCATGATTTTTATACCAAATTTCGAATTTACAAACTGAAAGTCTATAAATCCCTTTCCATTTATTCGACCCGCATAGTATTTGCACTCTTTGTCGCGTGGCGCGGGGGAGGCTAATTTCCAGCAGGCGTATTTACCCAACATCCGGGGTTTATGATCACCGGCGTTTCATTACCAAACCTATGGTTTCACTCTCTTGTGATCCATCATCGCCAAATGCTATTCAAAACACATTTTTACTACTTACTAACCAATTATTCGACCCATTTGGCTCATTTATGGAATCCTCCATTTCTAATGACTACCAAACATTTTCTATTCAAGTTTTGACTCGTTTAACTAATAGTGATCTACGTCACTTTAACTAACGCTACCATTTCTAATAAACACAATTTCAAGTATCCATAACTATTCAAATAACATAATGCAACGGGATCACGGTTACATACTTGCATAATTCATCAACATTGGTTTCTAGTGAATTACATCACTTTATTTATATTCCAAGCATAACTAATTTAACAATATTATTATCGAACATATCTAATTAACTATTTTGACCCGTTGGGTTGTCGAGTGTGTTACATCACTTCATTGACATTCCAAACACGACTAATTAAACAATATTATCAACAAACATATTAAATTAACTAATTTGACCCGTTTGGTTGTCGAGTGATTTACATCACCTCATTCACCTACCAAACTCGCATTTTACACTACAATCCCAATAATATTTCTAATACCATTGTTTATGCATATCGTAACGAAACCTAAGGTTACGTACCTTTGGTGCTCTTTCTTCAAGTGCGTATAAACTCCGACTTGTCCGCTTGAAGATTCAATTCCTTTGCCTATAGAGTTCAATCAACGATTTATTTAGAACTCTTATTATTTCATATAACGCATAATTCACCATAACATTCAAATATGCGTTTTTACTCAAAATTTCAACATCTAGTTTTCTTTTAGGCATTTCAACAAATACCTAAACGGCATAATTTTGCAAAATCATTAACCAAGTTTCATGACTAGTTATTTAGCCAATTTTGAGCATTTTTCACAAATTCAAATGTCTAGTTTACACATCAACATCTAGACTTATTTCATGGAGCTCAAATAACACTAGATTGATAATCATAATTCTAGTGTTCATCATCTTTCTACAAAACCCATTTAACACATAAACGGATGGTTATGGACTTCGTATATATGAACACTAATTCAACAAATTATTGACTACGGTTTGCTCCTAGACATGATTTCATCCTAATTTCATCCAAACTTCAATCATGCAAGCCAAATTTTCGATTTCATATGTTCACCAAGAATTCAAGATGGAACTAAATAATGAAATTTGGCATACCTTATGATCCCTTCCCCGAGGTGATCACGAATTCGTGCCTGGATTTCAAGTTGGGTTAGATTTACCCCTTCAATTTGTTGATTTTATGCTTGTTAGGGTTTGAGCTTGAGAGCCCTTCTTGGCTCCTGTGTTTTGTGCGACCAGAACACACACAAAGGTGTGTGTTTTGGTGTTTTTAGTTTCAATTAATAAAAACCTATTTCTCATTTTAACCATTTTAGTCCCTCAACTTTACCCAGGTTTATAAAGGTTACCAGATCAAGTTCCCTCATTATTTTAAAACACTAGACTAACTAGGTTGTTATTCCTAGTTATTTAGTGAGGTCTGGGAGTTATAACCCGTTTTATTTTAAGTCCCGTTAACTCGGGCTTCTTATAAACTTACTTTTCTCAAAGCTTTTATTCTCCTTTTTATTAATATTAGGATTATTTGTTTAAATCCTAATATTCACCGAGTTAATTTTACTACTAACAGTATTTTACCTGTTCATTATTATTAACATGTTTCAATTACCAATCCCATTTTCGGGGTGTTACATATTCGGTCGGTGAGGAAGACTCTTTAGCCATTCGAGATTGTTTACGTTCTTCGTTTGGGTTTGTGATGATGCTATGCTGAGAGGTATTTGTGTATTAATGGTTATTTAGCGGGTGAGTATGTTTTTGTTGTCGTCCTAGACTATTTAGAGTATTCCTTTGTGTCTATGATGCTATGTTGAGACATTGACTGCAAGTAAGCTTTTCTTGCTGAACATCTTGAATGTTTGTGAGTTGATGGGTTTCAAAGGAGCGGGTGTCCTTTGGGTCTGTGATGCTATGCTGAGACGTTATTGATGATATATTGATTACATGTTTGTCATTGACATTGGTTCAATGTTGTATTCAGTTAATGTAACCATTTAACATGCTTTACTTCAGATGTCACCTTCTTATAGGTTTATGGCGGTTGTGTTGGTTCTTTTAGTTTGAGGCAACTTTGTAGTCGAGGATGGTGAGGATAAACTCAACTGAGACATCTTTCTGATTGTTATGTCATGCTTGTTGTTGGTCGTTGGTTGTCGTGTTTGCATGTGCTCAGATGCTATGATTTTGTTGCTATAACCGTTATCGATGCTTTGCCTGGCATTTTGGCTTCTTACAGGTTTATCGTGGATATGTCGCTTCTTTTGGGTTGTTTTGTTTGACGGGATTATGTGGTCAGTGATGGTGAAGGCAACCTCATCTGAGACATTTATATTGTTTGATATGTTGTCCTTGCTGCTGGCTTTTGTGTTTACATGAGATAACGTACCTTGATGGTTCATTTATTGTTCTTATAATGGTGTATTTATGGCTTTTGATGTATATGTGCTTTTTAGCAAATGATGGTTGTGAAACTGTGACTTAGTTTCTGACGGCTATGAGGACGTTTTAATCTAGACATGGCAACCACTGTGATTCAACGAAGCCACCGGTTGCCAATAATCCGAGCCTCTAAATCTATATAATGTTAATTAGTAAGATTTTGGTTCAGTGTTCCTTATAACTTTGCCTTTGTTGTTTTTTCTTGCTTTATTGTGTTGTTTGTTTTGTTGTTTTGTTTGTACCATTTAAGTATGTGGAGGCTTATGGTGCATTGATGATTGTAACTTTGGCTTTGTTGGTTCACCATTTGCTTATTGGGTTTGTAACAGAATGTCAACTATCAACTTTGACACTATGCAAGTGGATAAATTAATTCTCAAGTATTTCAAGAAGCAACAACAACGCCCTCCCGTGAATAGGGATGAAGTCGTGACCCCCTGTTCTGGGGTATGATTGAAGCGTGACTAAAGTGTGAGGGATGATGAGGGCGGGGCACCAGAGGAAGATAGTGTGCCTGAAATCAGATGGAACCAGAGGTGGAGAAAAAGGGCAATGAAATTCAAGAACCTATACCAATCGATTATTTGTGGCAATATACAAAAATCTGATTGGTCTATACAGGATGTATGTATGGTATGCATGTGAGTGTGCTTTTTCTTGGTAAATTTTTGTACCACCCCGAAATTTTGCGTCTAATAATGTATTGACACGTGTCATAAGTTTACACATGGTATTAAATACTAATTAAAGGACTAAAGTTGACAAACATTGGAAGTATGTAAATTCGAGGGTTAAAAATGTCAACGAGGGATAAATATACTGTATAGTAACCCTAAATGATGCTCGTACCTTCAAACGAATGAATCATGGATCGTACGGAACGAATTGTGGAAGAAAGTGAGGAATTACAAACTACAGGGGCCAAATGTGTCAACATGTTTAAGTTATACCTCTGAGTGACCTTTGGGCATACCCGAGGCTTTGTAATGGTAAATTATACTCAGTAGAATGCGCAATTTAAATTTCGCGAAGTTCCGTTTTAAAACGAGAAAGTTAGGATCGAATTCGTTAAAAAGGGTTAAAAGCGTCAAACTTTGAAAGTTATGACTTTTCGGTTAATAATAAATTAACCAAGGGTTAATAAGTTGGGTAAAAGCCACGGGGCCCTTATACGCAAATTAACGAGGCCCAAAACGCAAAGTTACCCCTTCGAAACCGAAAGGCCAGGGCAATAATTACAAAAGATTTGAAAATCTTGAAAAATTGGTCTCAGGCGGGCCGCGTTAGCGAACCAAGCAATCTTACGCGGGCCGCATGGTCAGTAGAAGATATGGGCTTGTCAGAAGGATTCAGGCGACCCGCGTAAGAGTTAAGTGATCTCTTACGCGGGCCGCGTCAGCCCCCCAGTTACAGAAAAGTCGGACAGGAGCACTGTTTGTTGTTTTAACCAACTTTCTGAGCAATTATGAGAGCATGGGCGCCCCCTAAACGACCCCTAGCACTCAGGGACACTTGGTGATCATCCAAGAACACTTGTAGCACTTGTTGTCAATGATCTAAGGGCTTATGATTGCTATAAAAGGCCACATTGTTGCAACAAGTTCTTCACACCTCCAATCTGCCTTCTTGATCACTTCTGGAGCTCAAGTGCCTTCTTTGCTCATCCCTGGTCCTGCATAGGACTCTTGTAAGTATGCTCCACCCTTTCTTGGTTAAGTTTTGCTTAGATATAGCCTAAAAGTCAATCTGTCGTAATTAATGATTGACTTATCGATAAATCACAAATGGTCCAGTGGTTTGTCGAATCAAAGGTAGTTATATGTTGGTAATTATGTGGGCATTAAACCCCTAAAAGGGCACCCTCTGATTCCCACTCTAACTAGTCCGAATGTCGAGTCAAACTTGCTTAGAAAAAGTCAACAGAATGCTAAATTGCGATTTTATGCATAATCAGTAATGTAGATGGCATGTAACCTGTTTTAACACTCATACAACATGATAATAAGTATATTAATTAGTCTAAGCTTGTTTGATCCGACCATTTGCTATTTTGACCCAGTTCGGAACCGAAAGTCGCAAAACTTTGACTTTTGCTTTGACCTCAGTTCTGACCCGTTATGGTATGATTTAGATATGCCTTAGGACTCTCTTAGGACTAGGTTACATGATGGTATAACCCTATGTGACCGGTTCGTTGTTTGTCCGAGTCTTTTACACATTTCCGTTAAACGCCTAAAAGTTGACCATAACGCCCTTTTCACTTTAAGACGAGAATTTTGGACATGTGAAAGGACAATAAACTTAGTTACTGATTTCTAAGCATGTCCCTAAAATTTCACGTCAATCCGAGGTCTAGAATAGGAGTTATGCTAAATAGCGCAATTACGGAAACTTTAGTAATTAAACGGCGCAATTAGCATAAAGCCTATCTAAACCCGAATTTCGACACCAAACCTTTTACACACTGATGTAAAATAATATTTTGAGATTTTTAAAAATTTTTAATTATTTTTAACCTGCACATTACCTGCGGTTATGGCATCAATTCGGTAAATACCGAATATACCCTTTTCGGACATAACTCGAGTTCTACATGGTATTTTGACCCGATTCCAGTTGCTACTGATTTTAAATAATAAATAGAGTATTTTGGACTTTATAAACTGTTCGGAAAACTCAGATTTCCTGTAGAACTCAGAAACCTCTTTTATGATCTTTAAAATGACCAAAATACCCCTACGGGGCGTATATTGGATTTAAACTCGTTACGGGCATTATGGAAGGTATCCTACTGATACCACAACCTCTTTAGAGCATGTTAACTTAGGAAACCTGTGTAGGACTCTTACGGTTCCCCGTTACGCCTTTTGCGCGCACGGTTCGGTTTATGTAACTAGTTTACATAAACTAGCCGAAACGGGTCAAACCTTATCGTTTTTACTTCAAACTCCAGAGTGTGGTTATTATACCCATATAAAAAAAGTCTTCAAACTTGTTGGGCCCAAACCACATTCCATTCCCGGTTTTCGCCTTTCACGCGATTAAACCGTAATTATCCTTTGAAACTGACCGGTCTAAGCTAAGGCTAAATTAAAGACCCGTTAGGATTCTAATAGGTTGTTATAAACCTTCATTCCAGAATAGGAGACCGGTAAAAGATACTTGCATTTGTTTGATTGAGGTTATTACTTGCTAAGGTAAATACTTTTAACTTATTTTCCGTTATACGGGCTTGGGTTACAGTATTTAAAATACCGCTTGGTCGGGCAATTGAACCCAACTCATTAGTAGTTGGGTATTATCAATGTGACCCGTTTAAAAATTAGTTTTGTTGGCTTTACGCCTTTGGGAGCTTAATGACCATGTCCCGGATATTCTTGGCATCATTTTACGAAATGGCCACGACCTCGACACGCGGGTGTAGGCGTACACCCGACACTGTGTCTATAATTATGAAGGTATAACCGTTGGTTTTCCCGCCACGGCTTTATGCTTTGTGGTGTGTCTATTAACCTTAAACCCGGCACGACCTGGGCGACTGAACGCATAGTGAACATGTAATTCTTTTACAAGATTTATATTATCCCAAGTTATAAAGAGTTTGTGCCTTGTGCATTCAAATCAATTTTATTAAACATTTTTACAAAAGTGTCGGTTGAATGTATTTACCAGTGTAAACTGACGTATTTTCCCCAAAAAGATTAAATGCAGGTTCTGTACGAAATAGGCTGGCCACTCCTTAGCATCGTTAGAGTCTCGCAAGCTTGGGATGCCATATCTGTTGAACAATATTTATATTTTTATTTTTGATCTCCTGTGGATTTATTTCGACTATTCGTGATACTTGGATATTACAATCGATGGTTGAAATATAATCTATCTTTATGCTTCCGCTGTGCATTTAAATATTGTGTGGTTTGACTATATTATTGCCAACTACGTCACGGTAATCCCCCACCGGGCCCACCGGTGAAACACTTGGAAATCGGGGTATGACAGGTTGGTATCAGAGCCAACGTTGAGTGAATTAAACACTATCCTTATGTGTTTAATCTCAATGACACAATTGCACATACTTGAGTCTAGACAAGAACATAGGACAAATTCGAATTGTTATTCCAGTTTGTCTTTTATTGTTTATGGTGATTTAAAGTTTGTTAAGCAGGAAATATGCCACCAGCAATTAGAAGAGGAGGAAGAGGCAAAGGGCCGATCACTACTCACAATGATCACGAGGCCGGACCTTCAAACATGCGAGCTCCTTCCAGCACGAGGAGCGAAGAACCTCAGAGACATAGAAGAAACCTCTTTGAGCCTGCAAGACGGTCTACCTCACACAGTTCGACACCTTCATACCGTCACTCTTTTGGACCAAATTCGGAGAACGAGCCCAGTAACCCTCAACCTTCGTTTATACCTCTCCAGCGATCTGTTTCGCACCGTTCCTATGGCGATCCTACTCCTTTCTTCCAAGGCCAGTTCAACTCGGCTGATTATGTCCAAGAACCGATAGGTTATAACCCTTTAGGACCTGAAGACCATTTCTCCCAAGATAATGCGGTAGATATGGACGAGGACACGGATCCCATCGAACCCGCTAGAGGTACTCCCAACCATCCTATTGAGATCTCTGACGGGTCATCCTTTTATGGAACACACTATCAGGGTCCTGACAGTTACCAGGCAAGGTTTAACCAGTGCGAGTGGTACTTTACACCCTCTCACCATTCATCACCACACCAGCAGCAACAGCAACAGGATCCTTCAGAGGATTCGCGTTTCGTGGCAGTTACGCCACCGCCTCCACCACCACCAGTTCAACAAGCACCTCCTGATCTGCCAAGGCGTAGGAGATCAGGCGAGCGGATGTCCACCCGAGGAGGGGAATTTCACTTCAGCACCCCTCGCCACTCGAGTGCCAGTCACTTTCCGCCATTGCCTGAAGAACCACAATTGGGTGAACCTTCGAGCCACCCTGCAGAGGTTAATTCTGCACCAGTTGCACCACCTCCGCCACCATTTGGGTATGATAACCCGATACCTGCGTACGCCGGTTCCACCGCGTACAACCCGTTTGAGCAGCCGACTCACACGCACTACAACTATAATTATGCGGATGTCAACCCATACGTGGTAGCGGCCAATTACAACGCCCTCCATCCCGACAGACCTTATGGGGATCCTTGGGGATTAGGATACGTAGCTCATGGGTATCCAGCACCTACTAGAACTCCGGCTCAGCAAGTAACGCAGCAGCCACGTTTTTCCCCACCAGAACAGGAAGAAATCCTCCACCGTTTGAATCGTGTGGAAGGAGACTTTGAGCAAGAACGTAAGAACAATTGTGGATTCCTTAAAGGCCTTGCAAACCTGCTAAAAGGGAAGAAGAAACAAGATCATTAGTCTTTATATGTTCTATTGTAGTTCTTATTTCAATCAAGTCCCTGTGTGGACATTTATTATGTTTAGTCCCTGCGTGGACAATTGCCTTTCAGTCCCTGCATGGACTTATCTTTTTGTCCCTGTGCGGACATCTATCCTTGTATTTGGTCCCTGCGTGGACTTATTTTCTGTAAACCTCTGCGTAGGTATTTGTCTTTTGAAAGTCCCGTTTAGGGCAGTGTGTAATCATTATTATGATTAATGGAATGTTAAGTTTATAAATTTCATTTTTGTCATTTTACTACATTATTATATGAAATAAACTAGAAACTATTCCTTTTAAATAAGTCTGCCTAAATAAAGAATCTTAATGGTGAGACCTAGCCTGGTGTCATTGTGAGACCCGGCCAAGATGGTGAGACCTGAGTAAAAGATTCAGATTCCTGTTAACCTCTGTAAACATGTTAACATTCTTGACAGAGGTGATTCGTTAAAATCACACGCGTCATTCTTATATAAGAATCCTTTAGAGGATTCCAAAACCTAAGTTAATGATTTATAAATCATGGGTTAAAACATCCGTTAGTGGTGTAGTGCCTACGGGCCATACTTATTGTCATATAAGACAACAGACAGTTGTAGTCTATGACTCCCTGTCAGCAAAGGGTAAGAGAACTCTGGTTCAAACCTTCATGCCTTGATTCTCTGAAATCCTGGCTTATATTATAAAGCGTCCTTGTGACTAGGCTTTTATGCCACTAACAATATTATTTGTAATTAGGATAAGTTATATTCAAATCCTAAATAAAGTGAGTAACAAATTAACCAAATATGGTCTATGTTTACCATGGTTGACAAATTGCCATAAAAGACAATTCCATAATAAACTCCTAAATAAAATTCTGTCATATTCCTTGTAGCAGATCAAGATCGCAATGGCTGACCCAAATGAAGTTAATAGTCATTCGAAGGAGGATGACAACGATAACGCCCAAATTCATATAGCGGGCGCTGAATTGAAAGCTCTAGTAGCCGGCGCTGTTAAGGCAGCCTTGGATCGGCAGTACGAAGAATACACCGAGTCTCGAAGCAGAACCCTATCTACACCACACTCAAAGCCAAGAACTCATTCTAAATCTCACAGCAAACCACCCTCGACCCCGTCTAAGCCTAAGAAGGATGACGATCGGTACTCATCAAATGAGAATAGTGTCCATCCTAAGAAGAAAGTGGTCGATGACGCACCTCGCGCCAGGGGTTGCACGTATAAGTATTTCGTTTCTTGCAAACCCCGAGATTTTACTGGGGAAAAGGGCGCGGTGGATTGTATGACCGGGTTAGACGAAATGGACACAGTTGTGGACATAAGTGGTTGTGCTGAGAGAGATGTGGTGAAGTTTGTATCGCAGTCGTTTAAGGGTGAAGCCCTAACTTGGTGGAGATCATTGGTTCAAGCCTCAGGGAAGGCTGTTTTGTATAGCATGTCATGGGAGGAATTTATTGCTCTCATTAAAGAAAACTACTGCCTTCAGCACGAGGTTGAGAAGATAGAGTCTGATTTCTTATCATTGGTCATGAAGAACCTAGATTGCCAGGCATATCTCACGACTTTCAACACTCTGTCGAGATTGGTTCCGTACCTTGTGACACCGGAACCCAAACGGATCGTGCATTTCATTGGGGGTTTGGCCCCAGAGATAAAAGCTAGCGTGAAGGCTTCTAAGCCTACTACCTTCAGATCCGTGGCAGATATATCTCTGTCTCTCACACTTGATGCAGTGAGGCAGAGATCATTAAGAAATGCTGATAGTGAGAAAAGGAAACGTGAATATGATGATTCACGAAGATCTAACAAGAAGCACCGGGGAAATCGTGACCACAAGAAGGGGTCAGAGAACAAGAAGAATGACCGACAGTCGGGCGATAAGCCCTTGTGCAAGGTTTGTCAGAAGCACCATTTCGGAAGGTGCAGGTATGAAAAGAAATCCCAGCCGAAGGCATGTGGGATATGCAAGTCCTCTGAGCATAGGACTCTTGAGTGCAAGAAACTCAAGGATGCAACTTGTTATAGTTGCAACGAGAAGGGGCATATCAAGACTAACTGCCCGAAGATAGTGAAGAAGGCTGAAGAAGGGAAAAAGACCAATGCGAGGGTCTTTCAGATGAATGTTCAAGAGGCTATCCAGAACGACAACGTCATAACCGGTACGTTTCTCATTAATGATGTATTCGCAAGAGTATTGTTTGATTCTGGAGCAGATAAATCCTTTGTGGATGATAAGTTCTGTGAGTTGTTAAAATTGCCTGTTAAAACCTTGAATGCGAAATATGAAGTAGAACTAGCTGATGGGACTATAGGAACAGTCTCAACTGTTTTAGATGGATGTGTTATATCCATTAGGAATCACTCATTTCCTCTATCCCTGTTACCCTTTAAACTCGCTGGTTTCGACGTAGTGTTGGGTATGGATTGGTTATCGCATAACCAAGCCCAAATCGTGTGCAACCAGAAACAAGTGGTAATCAAGACTCCGTCTGGAGAACCACTTACCATCCAGGGAGATACTCGACATGGATTGCCTGCACAAGTATCTATGCTAAAGGCATCCAGATGTTTGAAGAGAGGATGTGTCATTTATATGGCACAGGTGACTATCGGTGAAGAAAAATCCAAGGTTGAAGACATCCCAGTCATCTCCGACTATCCTGAAGTTTTCCCGGAAGAACTGCCAGGTTTTCCACCAGATAGGCAAGTGGAATTCAGTATCGACATCATTCCAGGAGCCGCGCCTATTGCGAGAGCACCTTATAGATTGGCACCCACGGAAATGAAAGAATTGAGGACGCAGCTAGATGATCTGCTAGCCAAAGGTTTTGTTAGACCAAGTTCATCTCCTTGGGGAGCACCAATCTTGTTCGTCAAGAAGAAAGATGGTTCGATGCGTCTATGCATCGATTACCGTGAGCCGAATAAGGTTACAATCAAGAATAGGTATCCTTTGCCCAGGATCGACGATCTGTTCGATCAGTTGCAAGGAGCGAGCTACTTTTCCAAGATTGACCTAAGGTCAGGGTACCATCAATTGAAGGTCAAGGACGAAGATGTGCACAAGACTGCATTTAGGAATCGCTATGGTCATTTCGAGTTCCTAGTGATGCCTTTTGGGCTCACTAATGCACCTGCCGCATTCATGGATCTCATGAATCGCGTCTGCAAGCCTTATTTGGATAAATTTGTCATTGTCTTCATCGATGACATCCTCATCTACTCAAGGAGTCAAACTGACCACGAGAAGCATCTTCGATGTATTCTTAAATTGCTTCATCAAGAAAAGCTTTACGCCAAATTCTCTAAATGTGAATTTTGGCTACGAGAAGTTCAATTCGTTGGACACGTAGTCAGTGAGCGTGGTATCCAAGTGGATCCCGCCAAGGTTGAAGCCGTCATGAATTGGCAGGAGCCGAAGACACCTACGGAGATTCGCAGTTTTCTAGGTCTAGCAGGATACTACAGATACTTCACCGAAAATTTCTCAAGAATTGCTGCACCCCTAACTTCTTTAACTAGAAAGAATATAAAGTTTAATTGGGGCCCTAAACAGCAAGAAGCTTTTGATACCCTCAAACAGAAGCTAAGAAATGCTCCAGTGTTGACATTGCCGGAAGGAACGGAGGAATTTGTCGTATATTGTGATGCATCGCACACCGGTATGGGTTGTGTGCTTATGCAGAGGGGCAAGGTGATTGCCTATGCGTCCCGACAATTAAAAGTGCATGAAAAGAATTACACCACCCATGATTTGGAGTTGGGTGCCGTTGTATTTGCACTAAAGCTATGGAGACATTACTTGTATGGCATTAAATTTGTGATCTATTCTGATCACAAAAGCCTCCAGCATCTATTCAATCAGAAAGATCTGAATATGAGGCAGCGATGTTGGATGGAGACTCTGAACGATTATGAATGTGAAATAAGATACCATCCAGGTAATGCCAACGTAGTCGCAGATGCCTTGAGCAGAAAAGAAAGAGTGAAACCAATAAGGATCAATGCCAATAGCATTGAAATCAAGAACAGTCTGAATGAGAGATTGTTAGCTGCACAGAAAGAAGCTGTGTCAGAAGCTAACTATCCTAACGAAAAGCTAGGAGTAACTGAAGAGAAGTTATCCTATGGCAAAGATGGAATTCTGAGATTGAATGGAAGGATATGGGTTCCTACTTATGGAGGTCTTCGTGACGTTATCCTTCAGGAAGCCCACAGTTCCCGATATTCCGTTCATCCTGGAGCGGATAAAATGTACCAGGACTTAAAGGCAAATTTCTGGTGGATAGGCTTGAAGAAGTCTATAGCCACCTATGTAGCGAAATGTTTGACTTGTGCGCAAGTAAAGGCAGAACATCAAAAGCCGTCAGGCTTGCTACAACAGCCTGAACTTCCCGAGTGGAAATGGGAAATGGTAACGATGGATTTCATCACCAAGTTGCCAAAGACAAAGAAGGGAAACGATACAATATGGGTAATAGTTGATAGACTGACCAAGTCAGCACATTTCCTACCCATAAAGGAGACTCATAGCTCCGATATACTAGCCCAGTTGTTTGTAGATAAGATTGTAGCCCTTCATGGCGTGCCTGTATCTATCATCTCTGATAGAGATACCAGATACACGTCACACTTTTGGAAAAGTTTCCAACAATCTTTGGGCACACGTTTGAATTTCAGTACGGCTTACCACCCTCAGACAGATGGACAGAGTGAGCGTACAATCCAAACGTTGGAAGACATGCTTCGTGCATGTGCGATCGACTTAGGTGGTAGTTGGGATAACCACCTACCATTGGTCGAATTCTCCTATAACAACAGCTACCATACCAGCATTAAGGCTGCACCTTTTGAAGCTCTATATGGTAGAAAGTGTAGAACGCCCGTTTGTTGGGCAGAAGTTGGAGATGTCCAGATGACAGGACCTGGTATAATATTCGAGACAACGGACAAGATTGTCCAAATTCGCGATCGATTGAAAGCTGCCCGAGACAGGCAGAAAAGCTACGCAGATTTGAAGCGTAAGCCTTTCAATTTCGAAGTAGGCGACAAGGTTTTGCTTAAGGTATCACCATGGAAGGGGGTGATGCGATTCGGTAAGAAAGGCAAGCTAAGCCCGAGATATATTGGACCTTTCGAGGTAATCGAACGAGTCGGATCGGTTGCCTATAAATTAAACTTACCGGAGGAGCTCAGTGGTATCCACAATGTGTTCCACATCTGCAATTTAAAGAAGTGTTTCGCTGATGAATCACTGGTTATACCGCATACAGATGTACACATCGACGAGAGCTTAAAGTTCGTTGAGAAACCTGTGTCGATCGAGGATCGACAGGTTAAGAAACTTCGCAGGAAGTATATACCGATTGTGAAGGTGAAATGGGATGCCCGTAGAGGTCCCGAGTACACATGGGAAGTAGAGTCCACGATGAAAGAAAAGTACCCTCATTTATTTCAATAAATCTCGAGGTCGAGATTTCTTTTAAGGGGGTGAGGATGTAACACCTCGAAATTTTGTGTCCAATAATGTATTGACACGTGTCATAAGTTTACACGTGGTATTAAATACTAATTAAAGGACTAAAGTTGACAAAAATTGGAAGTATGTAAATTCGAGGGTTAAAAATGTCAACGAGGGATAAATATACTGTACAGTAACCCTAAATGATGCTCGTACCTTCAAATGAATGAATCATGGATCGTACAGAACGAATTGTGGAAGAAAGTGAGGAATTACAAACTACAGGGGCCAAATGTGTCAACATGTTTAAGTTATACCTCTGAGTGACCTTTGGGCATACCCGAGGCTTTGTAATGGTAAATTATACTCAATAGAATGCGCGATTTAAATTTCGCGAAGTTCCGTTTTAAAACAAGAAAGTTAGGATCGAATTCGTTAAAAAGGGTTAAAAGCGTCAAACCTTGTAAGTTATGACTTTTCGGTTAATAATAAATTAACCAAGGGTTAATAAGTTGGGTAAAAGCCACGGGGCCCTTATACGCAAATTAACGAGGTCCAAAACGCAAAGTTACCCTTTCGAAACCGAAAGGCCAGGGCAATAATTACAAAAGATTTGAAAATCTTGAAAAATTGGTCTCAGGCGGGCCGCGTTAGCGAACCAAGCGATCTTACGCGGGCCGCATGGTCAGTAGAAGATATGGGCTTGTCAGAAGGATTCAGGCGACCCGCGTTAGAGTTAAGTGATCTCTTACGCGGGTCGCGTCAGCCCCCCAGTTACAGAAAAGTCGGACAGGAGCACTGTTTGCTGTTTTAACCGACTTTCTGAGCAATTATGAGAGCATGGGCGCCCCTTAAACGACCCCTAGCACTCAGGGACACTTGGTGATCATCCAAGAACACTTGTAGCACTTGTTGTCAATGATCTAAGGGCTTATGATTGCTATAAAAGGCCACATTGTTGCAACAAGTTCTTCACACCTCCAATCTGCCTTCTTGATCACTTCTGGAGCTCAAGTGCCTTCTTTGCTCATCCCTGGTCGTGCATAGGACTCTTGTAAGTATGCTCCACCCTTTCTTGGTTAAGTTTTGCTTAGATATAGCCTAAAAGTCAATCCGTCGTAATTAACGATTGACTTATCGATAAATCACAAATGGTCCAGTGGTTTGTCGAATCAAAGGTAGTTATATGTTGGTAATTATGTGGGCATTAAACCCCTAAAAGGGCACCCTCTGATTCCCACTCTAACTAGTCCGAATGTCGAGTCAAACTTGCTTAGAAAAAGTCAACAGAATGCTAAATTGCGATTTTATGCATAATCAGTAATGTAGATGGCATGTAACCTGTTTTAACACTCATACAACATGATAATAAGTATATTAATTAGTCTAAGCTTGTTTGATCCAACCATTTGCTATTTTGACCCAGTTCGGAACCGAAAGTCGCAAAACTTTGACTTTTGCTTTGACCTCAGTTCTGACCCGTTATGGTATGATTTAGATATGCCTTAGGACTCTCTTAGGACCAGGTTACATGATGGTATAACCCTCTGTGACCGGTTCGTTGTTTGTCCGAGTCTTTTACACATTTCCGTTAAACGCCTAAAAGTTGACCATAACGCCCTTTTCACTTTAAGACGAGAATTTTGGACATGTGAAAGGACAATAACCTTAGTTACTGATTTCTAAGCATGTCCCAAAAATTTCACGTCAATCCGAGGTCTAGAATAGGAGTTATGCTAAATAGCGCAATTACGGAAACTTTAGTAATTAAACGGCGCAATTAGCATAAAGCCTATCTAAACCCGAATTTCGACACCAAACCTTTTACACACTGATGTAAAATAATATTTTGAGATTTTTAAAGATTTTTAATTATTTTTAACCTGCACATAACCTGCGGTTATGGCATCGATTCGGTAAATACCGAATATACCCTTTTTGGACATAACTCGAGTTCTACATGGTATTTTGACCCGATTCCAGTTGCTACTGATTTTAAATAACAAATAGATTATTTTGGACTTTATAAACTGTTTGGAAAACTCAGATTTCCTGTAGAACTCAGAAACCTCTTTTATGATCTTTAAAATGACCAAAATACCCCTACGGGGCGTATATTGGATTTAAACTCGTTACGGGCATTATGGAAGGTATCCTACTGATACCACAACCTCTTTAGAGCATGTTAACTTAGGAAACCTGTGTAGGACTCTTAAGGTTCCCCGTTACGCCTTTTGCGCGCACGGTTCGGTTTATGTAACTAGTTTACATAAACTAGCCGAAACGGGTCAAACCTTATCGTTTTTAATTCAAACTCCAGAGTGTGGTTATTATACCCATATAAACAAGTCTTCAAACTTGTTGGGCCCAAACCACATTCCATTCCCGGTTTTCGCCTTTCACGCGATTAAACCGTAATTATCCTTTGAAACTGACCGGTCTAAGCTAAGGCTAAATTAAAGACCCGTTAGGATTCTAATAGGTTGTTATAAACCTTCGTTCCAGAATAGGAGACCGGTAAAAGATACTTGCATTTGTTTGATTGAGGTTATTACTTGCTAAGGTAAATACTTTTAACTTATTTTCCGTTATACGGGCTTGGGTTACGGTATTTAAAATACCGCTTGGTCGGGCAATTAACCCCAACTCATTAGTAGTTGGGTATTATCAATGTGGCCCGTTTAAAAATTGGTTTTGTTGGCTTTACGCCTTTGGGAGCTTAATGACCATGTCCCGGATATTCTTGGCATCATTTTACGAAATGGCTACGACCTCGACACGCGGGTGTAGGCGTACACCCGACACTGTGTCTATAATTATGAAGGTATAACCGTTGGTTTTCCCGCCACGGCTTTATGCTTTGTGGCGTGTCTATTAACCTTAAACCCGGCACGACCCGGGTGACTGAACGCATAGTGAACATGTAATTCTTTTACAAGATTTATATTATCCCAAGTTATAAAGAGTTTGTGCCTTGTGCATTCAAATCAATTTTATTAAACATTTTTACAAAAGTGTCGGTTGAATGTATTTACTAGTGTAAACTGACGTATTTTCCTCAAAAAGATTAAATGCAGGTTCTGTACGAAATAGGCTGGCCACTCATTAGCATCGTTAGAGTCTCGCAAGCTTGGGATGCCATATCTGTTGAACAATATTTATATTTTTATTTTTGATCTCCTGTGGATTTATTTCGACTATTCGTGATACTTGGATATTACAATCGATGGTTGAAATATAATCTATCTTTATGCTTCCGCTGTGCATTTAAATATTGTGTGGTTTGACTATATTGTTGCCAACTACGTCACGGTAATCCCCCACCGGGCCCACCGGTGAAATACTTAGAAATCGGGGTGTGACAATTTTGTATGAATTTTTTATACAATCAATCGAATATATAGTATGTATCTAATGTAAACGCTCAATATCGAATATAAACGATTTTTGTCCATGACGTCTGCGACGCAGCGCGTACCATTATAATTATAAGTATTTATATACTATTTATTTGCAACAAATGAGTGCATGAGTAAGTTGTAAGTTGTGCATTAAAGGTTTGTCTTGCAAGGTGTTATTATACATTTATATTTGCATTAGTATGTTGTAAGTTGTGCATTAAGGGTTTGTCTTGCAAGGTGTTATTGTACATTTATATTGTTTAGTTGTAAATTGTGCTTAAGTGGTTGTACCTTAATCAAATTATGGTTTCATTACCTTACCAAATTCAATTTGTTTTGTATGCATGTATGGTTGTAAATTGTGCTTAAGTGGTTCTACACTAATCAAATAATGGTTTCATTATCTTACCATATTCAATCAGTTTGATCCATTCAAAATTGTGTTGTTTTATTTGTAAATTACATTATTAGTATTTATAATAATCTAATTAATTTAGCCAAAATCATGTATAAATATAATTTGCAACATATTGATGTAGTGGTTGTTGTAATGTATGCATTATGGTTTGTATAGTGGTAATGATATATATTATATAGATTACGATGAACCTTTCAAACGGGAAAAAATAGATGCGGGTTCATCGTAACGCGCGAGTCCTAGATCAACTTATGTTATTCTATGTTTTACGTTTCGGTTTAATTTCTTCGCATTAACACGCCGCAACTTTAGTGTCGGTGGTCGCTGACAGTAGTGTGGAATTAGTGCTCGCCCCCGCCACAACGCAGGGTGTTTAATACTAGTTAATATGAATTATGAATAAGAATCTTGACAAAATAATATTATATTGATTTTTAGAATTTTCTATCATGGTTATGAATATGAATTTTGACAAAATAATATTATATGTGATTTTAAGAATTTTCTATCATCAATTAATTTGTGTTGGTGGAAGATGGGGCACACGTGGAGTTAAGTTGGTAACTTGGTACATGTAAGCAGCTATGCTTACGTGGATAGTTGTTAGTGGATATGATCTTATTAACGGCGGTAACACTTTTCCAGCTTGCAAACTTAGGTTATACGGGGTGTAAGCGGGGAATGTAATCGGTGACCCCATTCACCTAAGGGGAACACCGCCGCCATCCCTTAGGTGAGTGGGTGAGGGGAGTGAAATGGGTGGCGGCTCACCGAAGAGAGGAGAGGAGAGAGGGAGGAGAGAGAGAGGCCTTGTCCAATCACAACTTTCCTTTTTTTTTTTTTTTTTTTAAAAAAAAAAAACCAATTCACCTAAGAGGGGAGTGGCGCCATCAAATTGGGGTGTTAGGGGAGTTTAAGAGGGGAGTTGACGTGGCACACGGGGATTGGTTTGGCGTAAGAGAGGGGACTCACCTATTAGGTGAGCACCCCCTTCACCCTTAGATCGGACGGAAGGACGAACGGAGAAGTACGACTGTCACGTCATTGGTGAAAACTGAAAATGAACACGTGGCGAGAATAGAAGAAAGGCACCGGTTAACGGATCCTGATATGCTTTACCCTTATCTCCTCATGCTTGTTCTTTCTTCCAACCTTTTTATTAACGTCAAGAAACGATGTGTCAACCTCTGTAACATCAGGCGTTATGACAAAGGTTGACTATTCGACCGTCGCCAGCTTCTTGGCTCTTCTATATATACAGAAACCCGACTGTTGCTAGCTCCTTAGCTCTCCTAGATGTGCAGAAACCCGACCTCCACCTGCCCGAAGGCACAACAGTGGAATAATTGGTAAAACCTCGTCTCTCATCCAAGACGAACTGGGGCCACCAGTATTCGTCTTTCACATGGATGCCGCAGAAAATAACGGAGAGAGTGGGAGTCGAACCTGTATCACAAGAAACACCTACTTTTACCCCAACCACTCCACCACTACCTCGTTGGCTTTCTTCCAACCTAACCTCTTCTCAACATACATATGTTTTTTATATATTTATAATTTTAATTTTTTGTTTTATAATTTTAACTAGTGATATTCCCCCGCGCTTTGCGGCGGGGATTAAGTCGGTATCAATTTGATTCGTTACAGTACCTATACTCGATATAGTAATTGAAAGAGAAAACACTACATCGATCGAAAACAAAAAAAACACATATTGATATGGTACCATTATATGTTGTTCAGTTGATATCTGTTCGGTTCACTTGCATTTTATGTTTATTTTATTTCAACATTACGATATTTTTTTTGATAACGGATATTCAGCCACTATCGTACCAATTGAAACCAATTGAACAACATTTTGTATCGGTAACAGTATTTTTTATTTTTATTTTTAGTTTGAGTAAAATGCACGGATAGTCCCTGTGGTTTGGTGAAATTTCACCAAACCACATGGACTATCCGTGCATTTTACTCTTTTAGTTTTTTTTGCTTTCAATAAACTAATAATGTATCGCTACCATATTGTACCGAACATCATCGGTACCGGTATACATTCCGTTTTATTGTTTCCTGTTTGATAACAGGTACTTTGATCGTATCTTAAAAGTTATATGAGAGAACAAAATATACTTAAATCAATTAAATTAATAAACCAATAAAATAATAAAACCTTAGAAAAAATATCGCTACCATATTGTACCGAACATCATCGATACTGGTATACATTTCGTTTTATTGTTTCCTATTTGATAACGGGTACTTTGATCGTATCTTAAAAGTTATATGAGAGAACAAAATATACTTAAATTAATTAAAGTAATAAACCAATAAAATAATAAAACCTTAGAAAAAGCAATATTGAAAAAAAAAAACAGTTGTTCCCCTCTTTTTATTTTAACATTACGATGTATATTTTTAAACGGATATTGTGTCGCTATCATACCAAATTCTATCAAAACCCATTGAATAACATCTATATCCGTATCAATATTTATTTTTAGTGTTTTTTGCTTTTTTTGATGAATTAATATTGTATCACTATCATACCGTACTGAATAACATCGGTATCATTATACATTCATTTTTATGATTTCTTGTTTGATAACTGGTACTTTGATCGTATCTTAAAAGTTATATAAAAATATATGTTTAAATCAATTAAACTAATAAAACAATATAATAATAAAAACCTAAAAAAAACAATATTAAAAAAAACACTGTTCATGATCTCTTTCTATTAATATGTATAATAATGTTTTGTTTTATACCCAATTATAAAAAAAAAAGTAATAATGTGTAGAAATAAAGTTATAAACTTCAACGGTTTTAATAATATGTGGATTTTATTTGGATAGTGTAAAAATATTAGAACTTAAAGGAAATGAATAAAAATATTAACAATTTACTTGTCATATGATATTTTTGATACCGCTATAGATACCCAATTATAAAGATTTTCATGATCGGTATTTCTAGTGATACGGTACTGAGCTTATCCTTAATATGACGTGTCGATAGCATTTTGATCCTATAAGATCATGTGTTTACTTGTATCAAAGAGATACGAATTTAGGTGAATAATTCATGAATTTTAAAGTAATTTTTAGGTTAGGGGATTGTTTGTGTTCTCCATATAAAAGATACAAATTATGACGTGTGTGTATTTATGTGATTCAAAAATTAGAACTCATACTATGGTCCTTTACCGCATTCTACTGTTATTAGATATTGAAAAAAACAAAAAGTTAGTGAAGTTTTGTTGAAATAGATGTCTATTTCCATTAATATTTTGAACCATATGTGCTTATCTTTATATACACACTAGCCTAAGATCCTGCGAGCTTCGCGGGTGGCTTAACACAAACAGTATTAATAAATACTAAAAAATATATTTATAGCTAATATTTTAACTTGTCAACCTTTAAACACTAATTCATGCCTTTGAATGACAAACCGACCACCTAGTCTAAGATCCCGCGAGTTCGCGGGTGGCTTAACACAAACATATAATATCTACTGGCATTGAAGCCCATGTAGATCATCATTGTTGTTTTATTTGTAAGTTTGTCATCTTTGTCTAATATTAGTAGTTTATGTACCTGTCTACTATATGGGTTACAAAATGTCAAATCTATAATTTATAAGTCAGTAAATAATATTAGGAAATGTTGCATTAACAAATCAATAAATCTTAAGTCTTTGGATATTTCCATATATACTGCATTTGTTGTGTTATTTGTAAGTTACTCATCTCTAACTAAAATTAGTAATAGGTTAAATAATATATATATACAATAGGCCTCTAAACAATTACCAATTGCTTTATGATATGAATGGTAAGAGTAATTATTAATATTTCATAATTGGCAGTTTAGCAATGAGGCTCATCATGGTAACTACAGAATCAGCTACAGATCATATTCTTGAGTTAGATTAAATTTAAAAAAAAACGAAGATGATTATTACTCAGATAATTTAATTAATTACAAATTTGAAGTTAATCTGATCAACATGCATCATAATTTATTATTTGAACCGTAATGATATAATAACGTTATTACAAAAGTATATCATAAATAAATATTTCTTTTCAAATGTAGGTAAAAGTAGAAGATCATCAAAAATAACTTGCAATATATGATGGTAACTGATGTATCCCAACAAATAAATATTTCTTTTCAACTCAGCTCACAATCATCCTAAAAACATAAATATTATATATGGTTAACAATACACATATTCCCAATTTCAAGCTATTGTAACGTCTAAGCATACTAACCCATTAACCAGTATGTTACCCAACTTTTTCACACAATCTTTGGTTAATTAACTCATTAAAACATATCCCTAGAAATCCTATTCAAAACAGCACTGGAGGTCACCTAAACGGGACATCCGGCTACTTAAACTATAAGCGTCAATATACGATTTAATAAACCCTTCCAAGACAATAAACTCTTTTTACATAATCAGCCGCAATAATATTTAAAAACAATTAGAAAAGAGGGGTTATGAACTCACCTCAAGTGTTTGGACCGAAACCCCCAAATTGTCATTCACCGACACTTGCAACTAACCACAATAGCCCCTACAGCCCTGTCCTTGGTTTATCAACCTTAAAATCACCTCTTATAAGTTTTGTGACAGCCTCCGATCACGCCTTGATTGTTTTCCTCAAATCTGCTTATGGACATGTGATTCTAACGCTACTATCGGCCACAAACCAAATCTGAAACACCCAACATTGTTATCCCATGTGATGTTTGCTTGGCATCCCAAAATCACTACTATTCGGTACCTTTTGGCCACCGATTTCAGGCGCCTAATACCTCCAACTTGGCTGCCAAAAATATCACGTATCATCGCTACTCCGTCCGCCTTGACTTGGTCCCGAAACCATTCCCCATACACAAAACTCTGCCATTTCCTCCAACATCTTCCCGGTGTACTCATATAATGAAACATGTTCACCATATTAAAATCATGTTGTTGGTAAGTAAAGACATGTTGGTTCATATAAAAATGGTGATAATAACAAAAATCATAATGATGTTCATATATGGTGTCATGACCACAGTTCAATATTTAAAGATTGCTAAAATCAATAATCAACTATACATTATTACCACTTATAACTTGGTTTATAAAATTTTAGCTTAGTATGAAATCTTTAGCGACTAATAATTTTCACCAAAAGTGCAACAATTTCTACCTGCCGGCCATTGGATTTGTGTTTTGGCTTAAATGGGTCAAATCAAATAAAAAAATGGTTAAAGAGAAATGGGTCAACCATGATGAAAGTAACCCAAAATCTATTTTTATGCATAGTTGTATAGAGCCTCCTAGATTGTTATATTAAATGATCCAAATTACTATTGTTCTAGTGAAACATTCGTTATACATAAAAAAAAAATTAAGAATGAACAAAAAAACATTAGTGAGTCAACCAAAACCCAACCCAACCTATTATAACCCTTACTTAAAATGACCCATGTAAACCTAACCTCCCATGTAAACCTAACCTGTTTAACATCCCAGATGTCAGTACTTTAGTACTAAAACTATTAAAGTGTGCAAAATAAAGGTGTTAAAATATACAATAAAACTGAAAGAAATAACTTGCAAGCATGAAAAAGTAAGTGCAAAAGCAAACAATAATACTTGTTAAATTTTGGCCACTTTCCTGTTGTCTGCAAGTTAAGAGTTTTTCAGTAAAAACTTCTTATGACAATTTAAAATGCCACAATTCACATCAATAACAAAGCACAACTTCTTTGGATGGTGGACATAAACTACCAATCCAGTATATATTTGACCTTTTACCTTAAAGACATAAGGGCTTGAACCATTGTTGATTGAGTCATCAATCTTTGCACCAATGACGTCATCGAGAACATACAATTATAATTCATAAGCACGTATATTCTCAGTGAAATCATGTTGTTCAGGAACTTGCATCACTGTTAAAGGTCTTTGGAGAAGTTGAAGTTTATGACGGCCTCTTTTATAACATTGATTATACCTGGGATTCGATTAACAAAAAAGGTAAACGTTGACCTATGAGGTAGCGACTTTTGTCATACAAAAAATAAACATTACAATATTCACACAGGTTTTATTACAATCACCGACATCTAAATAATAAGATGAGGTGAAAGTTAACCTATGAGGTAGCGACCTTCATTGAAGTGTGGGCATAAATGGTTGTGTGCCTACGAAATCATAGCCTGTATATGTGGAGGTAAATAACCTGATAAACAGAATCATTTGTGGCTGCAAATAGTGAAGCACTACCGGTAGCATCAACATCTACACCCTCCTGTGACATATAAAAGAAAACAATTGAGTAGATGAACTTGGTCATGTATATAGAGAAACATAATCCTTGCCTCCAAAAACACAATCTTGCAGTCAAATCCATCATATGATGCTTCAAGACCCATATCAATCAACCTATGAGACAATTTTATATGAAAAGGCCAAAATCAGATCCGAAATCAGGCTTTGCAGAGCCAACGTCCAAAATCTACAACAGATTCATCATCAACCTATGAGACAATTTTATATGCATCTATTTATTTCATCTAATTTAGAGCCAAAAAGTCAAAAGATGATGAATTGATGAAAAATACGAATCGAGTTCATAACAACATATATAACAAAAGATCAAATCATTTCCGAGCTCTATTCTATACGAAAATGTCATCAAAATGGAAACCACAAATTAGGAAAACATTGGATGTGCTTTGCTCATCTTGTATATACACAGCGCTTAAATTGATAGAAAAAGATACGAACCTGATAAACAGAATCATTTGTGGCCACATATAGTGAAGCACTACCGGTAGCATCGACATATACACCCTCCTGTGACATATAAAAGAAACAATTGAGTAGATGCATCTAAGTGAAAAGATGAGCTTGGTCATGTATCTAGAGAAACATAATCCTTGCCTCCCAAAAACAAAATCTTGCAGTCAAATCCATCAGATGATGCTTCAAGACTCATATCCATCAACCTATTAGACAATTTTATATGAAAAAGGCCAAAATCAGTTCCGAAATCAGGCTTTGCAGAGCCAAAGTCCAAAATCTGCAACAGATTCATCAACCTGTGAGACAATTTTATATGCATCTATTTATTTCATACACAATTCCCATTTACCACCAAAATCTATTATATATAAACTAACACCTTCAACTCCAATGATTCAGATCGGTAGCAACTTCTTAGTATCTAGCCCCTTATGAGCTAGTAGCCCGCGTCTTAACAATAAAAAGATTAGAAAAAAATAAAGATAAACAGTGTACAAACTGAAATTGATAGTTTGAATAAACTGAAATCGAAAAAAATCGTGATGATATTCACTAACCTGATGAAATCAAAGAAATTGTTGAAAAATTATATTTATGTAAGAATTAAAAAAAGAAGTACTATCCATACAGGGTTTAAATATGAGCGACAGTGGAATTGAATGGTCTGCCGTTGTCATCACTATTATCGCCTCAGCCTGCCATCACCATCGTCATTGGTACCTGAATGTGCCACTGTCATCACCATCGTCATCTGAGGTTGCCATCACCATCTCTCTATAGGATGTTTGTCCATGGGTCTGGTTTAGATCCGCACCCAATACCTATTTAATCAAAGGAGCCGATTGATGAATTAGGGTTTGTGAATCGTATTGTGGAAGGAAGAGGCGTGTGAGGAGTATATTGCCGCTCAAATCAACATTGAGAGGAGTATTAAGTTGCCAGGTGTAATTAGAGGATTAAAATAATGCCAAGTGGCACCAAAATGTTTTGTTTTAATATAGATAATAGATATATTGGATATCCATATTACAAATTATATATTACTAGGTTATGGCCCCGTGTGTTACACGGGTTGATTAATGAAAACGATATAATTTATTATTTGTAATTACTTATTATTTTTAATCTACTTTTGATAGTTTTGATTGAACATACATGATAAATTCATAAGTTGTCATTAACAAAATAATATATTATTTATTTGAATCTTATTAACAAATATTATCTATATCTATTTGTTTAGGATATATTTTTTGTTTGAATTTTATTAATAAATATTATCTTTGTCTATTTGTTTAGGGTAAAAGATAAAAAAGATAAAATTTATGGATTAAAATAATATATTTTTATTTAAATCTTATTAAATAATATTATCTTTATCTACTTATTTAGGCGGGAAAAAATAGTTGAGATCACCTAATAGAGCGATATGATTTACTTTATTATATTTTTTCATACGTCAAAAAAATTATTAAAAATAAAAACCCGACTAGCATGAAGCTAGATAAAAACAACAATACAATCCTGAATTACATACATAAGAAAAACCGGCCCTCACTACAAACACAAGAGATTATGTTATTACCGACAAATAAAGATTACAAGTAATCTTTATCCCGTAGTGGATATGTCAATTAAGTTGTTGCCATTGTTCCTTCAATGAGTGGTGATTGTTATTTCCACACTTTATCAAACTCTATATGTTCTGTCAATAACGATCCATCGGTAAAAACGTTACACTCACGCTTGGATCCTCATAGACCTTCAATTAAGGATATTTAATCAATAATTTTATTCGTAAGTGAATGTCATCTAATTTATAATGTTCTTCTATTTTTTTTTTTACAAAAATAATAAAATCTATCTACTATAATAAAAGAAACCAACTTTTGGACACGTGTTATTCATTGGAGCCATCTATTTTTTTAGTTTTCTAATCTCTATCTCCTACTTAATTATGATTAATATTAATTAAAAGACTTATAAAAGAAAGTTTAATATAAATTTAAACAATTCATATAGAAGATAATATAGTCTTTTGAAATATTTATTAGATTTCAAAATTATTTATCTTGAAATTAACAAAAGACGTACACTAAATACAAACTAATATAATGTAAAGAGTTAAATGTCATTATAGTCCTTGTGGTTTGAGTCATTTTATCAGTTTAGTACAAAGGTTTTATAAACACATGGTTTATAAAGATATAACAAGATATAACTTTTTATTAATTGGTATATAAAAGTACATGTGCACAACCCATACAATACACGAGGTTCTTAAAAATGTAATTTTTTTCATTATTTAATATATAAAATTAAATTTACTTAAGCCATACAATACACGGGTTTTTAAAGATAAAACTTTTTTTATCATTTAATATATAAAATTACATTTATTCAACCAATGTAATAAACGAGATTTTTAAAAATATATTGTTTTATTATTTGGTATATAAAATTACATTATTTAACGCGTGTAATAAATGAGGTTTTTAAAGATATATATTGTTTTATTATTTAATATATAAAATTACATTTATTCAACCCGTGTATTACACGAGGTTCTAACCTAATCTTTACTATATAATAAAAGAAACCACTTTAGGGACACTTGTCATCATATTAGACCATCTCTTATAGATAATTATTATTTTATTTTAATCTCTTTTAATTAATTATAGTTAACCCTCCTACTAAATATTATTTAGTTTAATATCTTATATTATAGATATCTCTCCTACTAAATATTATTAGTTTAATATCTTATGGATAATTATTATTTAGTTTAATCTCCTTCTCATTTATAATATTATTTATTTTAATTAATTATATTTGAACGTTTTGTTTAGTTTGGTATCAAATAGATTTTACAAAACTTATAAAATTAACTAATATTATTTATTATTTATACATTTACGGAGTTTTAAATAAATCGTTAAATTTGTTGAGATTTCGTTAACAAATTTTGCAACAACATGATAATCTATTTTTATCATGAAAACCAAACTTTGTATTAATATATTAAATATTTTTTATTTTCACTATACAAAATTACATTTACTCGACCCATGTAATACATGTGGTTTTTTAAGATATAACTTTTTATTATTTGATATACAAAATTAGATTTATTCAATTTGTACAATACATGGGGTTTTCTAAGGATATATTTTTTTATTATTTAGTATAGAAAGTTACATGTATTCAAACCGTGTAATGCGCATATTTTTAAAGATGTAATTTTTTTATTATTTGGTATATAAAATTACATTTATTCAACCCGTGTAATGCACGTGGTTTTAAAGATATAACTTTTTTATTTGGTATATAACATTACATTTATTCAACCCGTACAATATGGTTCTTATAGATATAACTTTTATTATATAATATATAAAATTATATTTATTTAACCTTTGCAATAAATGAGGTTTTTAAAGATATATTATTTTATTATTTAGTAAATAAAATTTATTTATTCAACCCGTGTAATACACGGAGTTATAACCTAGTGTAAAATAAAAGAAAATAAGAACCCTAAGATAAGAAATTAGGATACCGATTGATTATCAATTAAGTCCTTAGCTTAAATCCAAAAAAAAAAAAAAATATTGAATTCAAGTTAAATAATATTCTTAAGTATCTTAAAGTAGATAGTTGGTGGCTTTTACCGTTTACGCCACCGACACCTCTACTTTGTTACTTTGTCACAATCGCCCCCTTTATTCTGAATTTTCATAATCTACCCCTCCTTTTTCACACTTTTCTATCATCACCTCTCTGCTTTGCTTTTCCACAATCCCCTCAACTTTTCCGTATTGACGCAACCAACCCTTTACTTTTTCATTTATACCACCACCACTCATCTTTACCCATTTCTGCCACCACCCCTCTACTTTTACACTTTGTCTTTTCCGTCACCACCCTCTACTTTTGTACTTTCCATTTTTACCCTACTACTTTTATTTTCCCTCAAATTTTAGACTTTGCGAAATTATCCCTTGCAATATTACTCCATTTTAAGCCCTAGATTACTACTCATACTTTGCAAATACCAATGCACTTTCTTTTACGAAATGTCTTAGTCATTGTGTTTTACACTTCATGCCTACATTTGTGTTTTACTCTTTTTTTGTAATTGTGTTTTACACATTGTGTTTTACGAATCACGTTGCCTTACTACATGTTTCGACCTGCCAAGTGCCGCCGCAACACGCGGCGGGTAGATACTAGTTAATCTTACATTTTTTTTCTAAGATCGATTCTTTTATTTCCTTATTGCTAAAGATATGTTGCATCTTAAGTTTAGATTCCCCTCGTCAATGGTTGTTTAATTTATTGAACAACTAAAATCCCAAAGTCATGGTGGGGAGATAGTAGCCTACAAACACGAAATAATAACTGAGAAGTGTAAATAAACAATTAAATAAACCATCGCACAAATCTTATTTGGAATGCAATACGAGTTTTTTCACACATACCCTGGACGAAACATTTTTTTTTTGTCCAACATTGTAATTAGCCTAGCAAGTTTCACACATATACCCATAAATATTATAGTCATAGCTTCTTTTGGACTAAGGTGAAATCTTACTAGCTACCGTATATCATGTTTGATCAATAACACTAGCGCATCTTATAAAGGTCTATAAGTTGATATGAATTATTGCTTTAATATTTTTATTACAAAAAAAAATAATACAAATTCCAAAATTCCTAACGCATGTCACTACGGTTGTAATTGAACCGAATTTACACGAACAAGGCCATGTTCGTGTTTGTTCGTTAATGAAATTAACATGTTCACGAACGCATACCGAACATAGGTTTATGTTCATGTTCATTCGTTAAGGAAATTCAGTTGTTCGCAAACAGTTCGTGAATATTGGTCTCGAACACAAACGAAAGCAAACAAATGAAAACGAATGTAAACGAACATTTAACTTGAAATTAAAAAATAAAACATTGTTAACCTTAAACATTGGACATAAGTAGTTAAACATAACCATCAAATGATGGTTCAAAACACAAGAAGTCTACTACAACCAACAAACGATCAATCAAGTTTAACTAACTTAGATATAATTATTCAAAGTTTAACTAACTTAGACATAATTATCCAAAAAATGTCTTAAACGTCCAAAATTTAGCTAACTTAGAAAAAAAGGGTTTCAAGTTTTCAATATGCTTAGATAAAAGGTTTATTATTATTTTTTTTTTAATATAATATGTTATGGGTGGTTTTCTGCTCATATATCCTGAATAATATTCTGACTATGTTTCTTTTGTTATGATTAGGATACCGGATTAGGATATTGGTAACATCCTGATACAGTATCCTGGTAGTGACTAATTAATTCACGTGCAGATTAATGGTGCAAGTCTATAACGTTCAAGTGGACTTCGTCTCCCAAAGACTCGGGCAAATCTGTTGGAATATGAACATTGAAGCCGGAAGATACAGCTCGATATCCTGAGCCGTATCCTGAAAACTATTTTTGCAAACAACTAAAGTAGCATATTTTTCAATAAACATTCTTAGCACACTACCTCACTTAACTAATTTGATCACTTAATTGCTTCGGTAATTTTTGACCAAAACATAATCAAACGAACACGAATAAACGTAACCGAACATATTACCGAACGTTCACGAACGCAGTCGAACGAACGAGACCTTTGTTCGTGTTCGTTTGCTAAGCTAACCGAACAAAATTTTTTGTTCATGTTCGTTCGTTAAGCTAATCGAACGAACATAACAGAACTTCCACCGAACGGTTCACGAATCGTTCGCTAAACGTTCAGTTCATTTACAGCCCTACCCGTCACCTCAAGATCCGTTGCATTGTAAAATAAACTTATCATCATCTTTCTGGATCATCTTAATCAACAATGACCCACCGCGTTGGTAAACCGTCCACTCTAAAGTATACTCCTCTAGGTCAATGGTGTCATGACGGGTCTTCCTCAAAGCTTGAGAACACATAATATTATAGAGAAGTGAGTTCATTAGACGACATTGTTGTGCGACCACTGGAATGAGTTTCCAAAAGTCTCATCGGTTCAATGTCCTTACACTTCTCAAGTATAGATAGTGTTATTGACAACATGAGAGACGAATTTAACATTAACAATGTTTTTGAAGTATTTGATTATGGGAAAAGGGCAAAAAATAAAGTTGTCATTATTGATCAAGCCAACCATATTAGGATGGGAAAACTCTTATTAAACTTGTTTCGATTATCGTGACCCTAACGTCTAAGGCCACGTCATCTCTTCTCTTCATGTTTTGACTCACTTCGATCATTTGCCTTATCCTAACAAATTCCATAGCGCCAGCCATATGTCAACTGCATCTCTGGATCTACTAGATCACGATGCAACTATGTAAAACCCAATTCAGTTAACCTAGTTCTTAGATTTTAAACACAAACGTTTACAACCCTACGCCATTCTCCCATACCCCCTTCTTTATTCTCCTTTCGCGTTCGATACCTTTGGTTGTCTGGCCCCTGTGGCGTCCGGTTTCTTGAAGCGGGTTCAAAAGGCAGAACTTGCGCATGCGACAGTGTCTGTAGGCCATAGCTATGTGTTTAGCCGAGTAGGATTTGCAATTCAAAAGGGGGTGGCGGCGCAGCTTGTTGCCCGTCTACCAACCCATGATTTGTAATTTGATTCTTATATAAAGATTTTCAAAATATTGTTGGTTTTTTTTATTATAACAAAGCAAGCATAGGAAGGGTTACTAAGATGTTGGTTGTTGGTAGCCAAGCATGTGATCCTTGAGTAAGAGAAAAAAGAAACAGGGGATTTGTGGCCGGTGGATGGAGTTCTTGTATAACTTTTATTTATAAACTTGCGAGATTTCCCCGTGCGTTGCAACGGGAACTCGGCCGGTATCGATTGGGTTTGTGATGTTAAGGGTATGGTATCGACACTTGGTTTAAAGTGATGGTACGTGCAAAAGAATGTGTTTCACATCGAAAACCATAAAAACGAATACTATTTCCGGTTACGTTAATAACAATACATGTACCGATATCAATAAAAACCATAAAAATGAATGACCCAAACTATCTACACACTTGGTGTGTAGATAGTCACCCCAAAAAGGTGTTTTTGTCCTTATATGCACACCCTGCAGTGCCGAACTGTGGCCAAAACGCGGCGTTTTGGTCCGGTTAACCAGACAAAGACTGGCGGGTCTGTTGACCGGACCAAAACGCCGAGCTTTGGCCGCGTTTTGGTCCTGTCAACCAGACCGGGTGTCAGTCTTTTGTCTGGTTGATAGGACCAAAACGCGGCCAAAGCTCAGCGTTTTGGTCCGGTCAACAGACCCGTCAGACACCTGTCAGTCTTTGTTAGGTTAACCAGACCAAAACGCCGCGTTTTGGCCACAGTTCGACACTGCAGGGTGTGCATATAAGGACAAAAAACATCTTTTAAGGTGTGTAGATAGGCAAATGGGTGTGCCAATAGGTATACCCAAATGAATACTACTTCTGGTTTTGATGATAACAATACCGGTACTGATGTCAGCATAGGTTCGATTTGTTACTATACTATTTTGAATAAAACTTTTTTTTTCAACAAAGTTTATACATTATGTTGACGCATTTATGTGGATACGGCTCGTTTCGGTTCACCCGCGCTACAATGTGAAGACTGTGGTCAAGATATCCTCCTATCTTGACCCGGTACAATGTTGAGCTTATGTTTAATGTATAACAGTTGCATATGTGCAATCTGTTGGACTTGTGAGTTTGTTGTTTGTTGTTTGTTGTTCTGCAGTTCTGCACATTGTCTGCATGTATATTCCACGAAGAATCTATCCAACGAAGACTCAATGTTCGTCCATTTCACAATCCAACGAAGAATCTATCCAACAAAGACTCAATGTTCGTCCATTTCAGAATCATGCAACGAAGAATCCTAGTGGACGAAGAATCAACGTGGACGAAGAATCAATACTTGTCGAAGAATCCATGCTAAGAACCTCCACGAAGAATTGATAATTCTTCGTGGATATTGATACTTCGTGGCCTGCTTAATTGTTCGCCGAAGACTCCCACGAAGAATCGATATTCTTCGTGGGTTACCATTGTTCGTGGGCTTAATGTTAAGGCCCAGTTAGTTCTTCGTTGAGTTGTGGATAAGGTCTCTATATAAAGGATTGCAGTAACAGACACAGAGAGAACATAGTGTGAGAACAGGAGAGTTTATAGAGAGAGCTTTGATGTTGTTTATCTTGTTTGTAAAACTCTTCTGAAATATATACAAGTGTGCTTTAAACGTTGAATCTTGTGTTGTGTTTGTGTTCTCTGCTCGGTTTAACTTACCCGCTTGGATTCCGCACAACTGGGTTTGTTAGGTAACAAGGATTCGGTTAACTAGATCCCATGCTAGTGGACCTACACATTAACGTCAAGAAAAAAAATATTTAACACAATCACGTATTCATCTTAAAAAAATGAACACAACCTCGAGGAAAATCAAATTAATTATATATAAAAAAACTAAATTGGTAAAACACGTATATTATTTAAATCACATATTGAAGTGTTAATATAGACCATGCACCATGCAAGCTTTGATCTAAATTGCGTTGCTGCGAGGACGCGGTGAGAGTTCGATCAACATCGCACATTATGACAAAGGATAAAGAAAGCAAAAAATGTCGTAACATCAACTAAAATAATATTTACATATGTTCGGTTAGTTGTAGCTACGGCTCGTCTCTAAACATTGAAATGTAACAACGCAAAAGTACATCGTTATTTGAACAAATCATGATCATACACCGATATCAACCGCCTGAAAGAAAGGTCACATCAAAATTCCAATAAAAATAAATACGTTATTAATTACTTGTCATAATGCGAAAATTTAACACTAAAAATAATATACAAATAATATATGTATAATAAAACATTACTAAAATTTTACTTAAATATTAATATAAAACTAATATTTTAAGCACCAACTGTGAATAATAACTGTTCACAATTCAAAATGTTAGTATTGGAAATAATATAAAATATATTATCATAAAATATTTTTAAACATTCATCAGAGTTCTAAATTTATATATTTCGTGCTCGACGTGATGGGAATTCGATCGATATTGGTTTGGTTCATAACGGTGTCACTACGGTACCAACATTCAATTTAAAGTCAATAATATGCACAAATATTTTTTTTACACCGAAAGCCATTAAACGAAAACCGGTACCGGTTCCGATAATAACAATACCGGTACCGACGTCGATAAAAAATCATAAAAACGAATACTGATGTCGGTTCCGATAATAACAAATAGTATCGGTACCGATGCTAGTGCCGGTATTAGTTTGGTACGTGTAAGTCCCGAAAACGGATCTAACAATGATATCAAACACACCTATTGATTGTGCGGAATCCAATCAATAGATGATTCAAGAAAACACGAAGAAAACACCAAATCACTTTCAACTCACACATGTTTCTATTACTATTTATTAGCAAAAACGTCTGGTTTGAGTAGACACAAACAAAATCGCAGCCTCCCTCTCTTCTCCGGCAATTCTCTAACTTGTGAGGCTTAAACCCTAGAAATAAAACAAAACATGTTTATATACTCTAGGTGGCCCATGCCCTACATGGGCTTCCCGTGGTCCTGCCTGGCCCACATGGCCTTAAGCATGGCCCAAATAACCTATAAAAGGTCCAAACCTAATATAAACTAACCCGGTATAGCCCGGTTTGTAACCATAGCCCGTTGCGTATATTTGATGCAGCAGTCTCGCATTTTTAGGGTCAAACAGTCTCCCCCTAGACTGATGCAATCAAATTATATTCATAACATAAATTCAGCAACGTCTTCAACGAAGTCTATGGTTCTTGTTATGCTGTGAGTGTTGTTGAAGTTCTTAACTTCTGAACTCTCAGCATTGGGTCTCTTTCTTCTCCACTTGTGGCTAGCTTCATATCAAGATCACGATCAGCATTGCTTGAACATCTTGTTAAAAATAATGCGAGAGGAGGATTCTCATCAACTCTTTCCTTGTTCGATCTTTTCTCTTTCAAGCAAGTTCACATGTACTTCTTCAATTGTACTATCACTGTCAGATGATGATACGTTTCCGGTTCTTCTGACTCGGGTACATCTTGTTGTTGTGATGCTTCGTGCTTGTCAGCTACAAACATCGCATTCTTCATCAACCCCTATTTCTTGATTTAAATCAAGTTCTGCAAAATTCTCATAAATTTATAAGCAAAAATTTATATGCAATAGAGGAAAGTACCACATGAACAGTTACTAGATCCACGTACTTGTACTCAGATTTCACAATTCAAATTTCTTTCAACTTTTAATGATCAGTCAAATCTTCAAGAATGGTTGGATTTTAATTTTAGGAAAAACAAATAAAACACTCTATTTTTGGATTTTTAAATTTTCTATTTTATGAGAACATAAACATAAACACAAATAAACAAATAAATTAACTCAACAGTTACAATATACAGTTACAATTGCAGTGGGATCAAAATCGTTATTAGGCAGAGGAAGGAACATTTTTCAGTGCGAACTTCATACTGGTCTACGTGATTGCCAATATGTTTGTCCACTTAAACTTTAACGCTCAATTTTCAATTTTTCAACTTCGTGATATGCTTAAGGTAATATTATACTGTAGTACCCGTATGCCCCATTCCATGACAAACCCTTACGATCAAGGCAAGCACAACGATTCATCGTAGCAGGTGAGTATACTGAGTTCTTCCATTTGATTTACAATGTTAGACTATTGGTGAACAGGTCAGTACTTTCGTATAACAAAGTGACCAATATCATGTCCAACGAGGGTTTGGCAAATAGCATTTTGGTATGAATTTTGCTTTATAAGCACAATGGAATTCCCTCGTTTTGAGTTTATCTTCGTTTAAGGTTTTGGCCTGTTTGGCTCTTTTAAGATATCCTGACTGTGCCTAGGTCTGCATATTGTCTGGATGCAACAAAAGGACAACCATGATATCCCTAGATGACTCAACAGTATAAAGACCCAAAACTTCATACGCTGGCTATCTATCAACGCAAGATTTATGTCACACCCTGATTTCCCGGTGGGCCCGAAACTCGGGGTATATGCGTGACGATCAGATAGCAGTTTTCACAATGCACAACGGAAGTATAGAGATATCCCAAAGGTAGGATCCAATTAAATGGACTTGAGACTATCTTGAGTCTGTTCATGGAGTCGCAAATTCCATTATTTAAGACAAGCACTATCCAGCCTATTTCGTTATTCGCCGCCTGTAGATTAATCTTTAAAAATACGTCAGCTTTTGCTGGTAAATACAATTAACCGACACATTTTGAAAATCTTTTCAAAAAAGTTTGGATACCATTTGGTATATCATTTTAAAAATAACTTGGGACAAAGTGATATCTCTTGTTACCAGTGTTACATGCTTGTCCATACATATAGGGCCCAGAACAAATCTCCGATACATGACACGCCACATTAATCCCGACTGGATAAAAATATATATAATGACATGATAGCATTAGCGTCTGTCAGGTGCATGCCTAAACCCCGCGTTAGTCGTGGCCACTTGCAATTAAGTGAGTCGTGGATATCCAGGACACGGTCGAATTAACCCCTAATTGTTTAAGATATCAAGTAAAACAGATCGAAACAGGATATTTAAATTTTAAGCATCATTCGCCCATGATTTGATACCCGACCAAGCGGCAAATTTTGTCGTATCCCAAACCCGTATATGGAAAATAGGCTAAGAGTATTTACCTGTAGTAGCTGCATTTTCACAATGTATTTAGTTCTCGTAGCACAGCCGTATTCAAAGTTTATTAATTCAGGTGTGATTTACTAGAGGCTTCTATAGTCTAAAATGGAAGGAAATAGTATCTATAGAATGTTCACGGGTCATTATATATCCTTTGGACTTTCACCCACTACTTAGAATTATACTTGATTTCGCTAAATTAAGCATTGACTGAATAAAATGTGGTTTATACCCGTCCGAGTGCACGGCCTCGTTGGATACGGGTTGTTAACCAAACATTCTGATTTAGAATGGTTTTGAAATCATTTGACCCGATTCGACTAGTTTATATATTTTATATTACTTAACAAGTCTGTTATGTTTAAATACACTTTATTATGCTATAAATTCAGTTTCAAGTTAGTTTACATCTTTTGTAGACTTTTAAAACTATTTTTGGTCCTAATATGTTTTATAAATTGATATGATGTCAAAATTTAAGGTTTTGATACTTAAAACTTCCTTTAGAGTAACTTGCAAAAATCTGTGTTTTGTCTTTTATTTAATAAAATGTTGACTCGTCATTCCGCCTACTTAATGTGATCTTCTGTAAGACCCATTTTTAATATATTAAGAATTTATAAAAATTCTTGCATTTATACGATTAATACAAGAAACATCCATAAAAATTCAGGCTAATAAAAAACATTAGTGATTAAAACATTTACAAAAAAAAAAAAACATCAACATTTTTCAGTTTGAGTAAAACAAATAAACAAAAGCGGAAGCATCATCTTCATTTGTGTTCGGTTCTTCTATGACTTGATCGCATCCGTTTACATCATAATGATGACCTAAATAACATTTAACAATCTTAAATGTTAGATTTATAATGCTAAAATGCGATTTAATAACACTAATAATTCAAAGAAACAAAACTAAAAATTTTGAACATTCCCGCCGTAAGCTACGGTATGTGTACCGTAGCTTACGGTACACATAGAAGGAAATGAGCAGTCAAGCCCAACTGTAGCCTACGGTACTCAACCGTAGGTTACGGCTGTAATCTGCTTGATTTTTGCACACAATAGTAGCCTATAGTTTTGCAACTGTAGGTTACGGTTCAGCTCAGCTGAGTTCTGCTTTCCAATTTTTGCCCTTAACACGAAAACATCCATATCTTTTTACATGCTTATCCGTTTGGACTCAAATTTGTTCCCACATGATCGTAATTTAATACTACACAATTTAGACTAAAAATACGCCACCCGGATTAATAAATTCTTATCCTTTAAGCTTTTGGCTAAAGCTTCATTTATGAAATTATTTGATCCGTTTGTATTTTTAAGTAACAAGTTCATAATAATGCAAACTCTTTCGCATGATTGCCATATCTAAGAATATTCCCCATAACTTGGGTTATTAACCTCATGTTTTACGCATCCGTTACCCGGTATGCATTATTATTTATTCGACCCGTCCAACCTTATGATAGTTGAACATAATTATTCCGAATTCTTTTCAAGAATTCACAATCTTTGGGTTATGACTCATTATCCGACCCATTTTACTTTTAGTCTGCGTTCCCATTACTCGGTTTACGCTTATATTCGAAATCGTACCCATCAACCGGGGATTATACCGAAGTCATTTTTCATGAAACCATTCTCGTATGCATTAAGACTTCATTTTGATCTGTTTGGTTGACTTAGCGACATCCATCGCTTTTATACAATCAAATCAATCAATCAATCATACTTAGTACAAATAGCTTTATTTGTAGGGTCTGGGGAGGGTGGGATGTAGGCACACCATACCTCTACCCCTAGGGATAGAGAGACTGCTTCTAGTGAGACCCTCAACTCCTAAACACCTAGGAAAGAAATAAATAGAACATGAGGTGTGTGTGTGTGTATGAAGCTACCAATGTAACATGAGTGGTGAAAGAGTGTATGGTAAATAAGACAAATATAATAGCACAAAACAACCTATACATATAGTTACATATCTACGACCATACACTACAATCAAACCTTTTATCATTTCATCATTTTGACCCGTTTAAATGTTTAAGTGAAATCCATAACTTTCAAACAAACATACTCTTCATTAATTTATTATTTTGACCCGTTTGAATGTTTTAATGAAATCCATCATTTTTTACATCCAAACTTTTTGTTAATTCATTATCTAACCACCCGGTTTATTCGTGCGAAATCCATCGCATATGAATGAATAAACCACATTTCACAAGTATTGCATCAATAATCAACATATGTTTATACAAAACTAATAAAGACATTCTACCAAACATAAAGCCACGTACCTTAAAGCTTTTCCTTTAGTCGTGCGTTCACCCTGGCTTGACTTCCCGAAGCTTCACACGAGTTGCCTATAATGTGCAACCCAATTATTATTAAAACCCCATTTTCCATACTCATGGCATGTACATTTGCCAAAGTTTCAACCATAAGTTCATATCAACATTACTTGATTAATTATCAAATTTGATGTCTCATTTAAGCGTTTTATCGAACACCCTGTGTGCATAACTTATAACAAGTTATGTCACTTAAGTTATGGAAATTCTTTAACTATATAATCCTTACTTAACAAATAGACATGTTCACCGTAAATGCTTTTATATCAAATTTCTGTTTATTTTGAGTTCATATACCCAACATTAACTCCTAGATTTCATGGGTTCAATCTATTCATCAAACCTCACTTATTCATATATGTACATAACATCATAACACTTGTTTCTTGCTTAATTATGTATAATTTCAGCTAAGTTTAAGGCCTTAGGTTCATACAACATCTTCTCTATGTCCCATTATCATCAATTCACCAAGAACTCAATTTCTCAAGTTCTCTACATAACAACCATCATTCAAAACGAAATTTGTTACATACCTTATGTTAATCTCGTATGGTTGATCTATAATCAACACACATGCACGGATTCTAGCCTCAATTGCCTTTCAATTTGATGATTTAGGTCAAGTGAAGGTTTTCACCTCCTGGCCTTTTCCTTTTTGCCCCGGTGTAAAATTACAAACATGCCATCGTTTTAGGTTTTTTTTTTTTTTTTTTTTTTTTTTTTTTGACAAAACTATGATAGTGTTTTGTTTTAGTTGGTTGGCTTGGTGTAATTTTTACTCATGTCAAGCGATAGTTTTTCCATCGTTTTAATTTTTATTTAGCAAAAGTATGGTTGTGTTTTGTTTTAATTGGTTTACTCGATATAATTTTTTTGAGATCGTGTCATGAGTAGTATGTACAAGTAACCGAAACACAGACGTACATGTTATGAAGGACAAACGTTCGGCTTAGTGCCCCGCAACGCGTGCGGGGCAAAATTAGTTGTTTGGCCACAGGGTGTGGCTTAACGCCACCCCGCCACCTCAACATTTTTGTCGCCCCGCGACTCTAATCACCATCCCGTCGTTGTTAAGAGGGGGCGCTATAGGCCTTCCGCCACGGTGCTAACGCCAGTTAAAAGGGAAAGAAGGTGGGGCCCACTCTTTCCAACCAATCAAATCTCTTCTCTTTATTTTTATTTTTTAATATTTTGTTTAATATGAGGCTTTAAACCATTGCATGCAAGTTAAAGGGCAGGACTTTAAAGCCCCCTATGTGACGTGACGTGGCGTTTAAATGATGTTGAGATGGCGTGATAAAGCCCCTAGAGACTTTATACCACACCCTGTAACCCTTAAAAATAAGGCATGAGTAAACTTCCGTTTTGCTCCCTGTGGTTTTTAACGGTTTTGCTCCAAACCTTTAAAAATGGCCATTTTACTCCTTGATCTATAAAACTTATCTCTATTTCACTCCCCGCCCCTAACGTCATCCAATTCAACAGTTAAATCCTGGTCACATTCCCCTTAAATGAGGGACATTTTAGTCTTTTCGCACTGAAACTCATTAATTTCCTTGTTTAATTTTCATACACTCTCTCTCTCTTCACCATTCATTCCCCTGCATCTCTCTCAATCCTGTAACAACCCCACCCACACCATCCCCACTACAACCACCACCAGCCCGCTCAACCATCCTAGTAGCCACCGTCGCCGTTACCTACCACCAACGCATCACTTTCACCGTTCAATCGGTTGCAAGACGTCGTTAACTGCCACAAAACCTTAGATCTGGCACTGGTTGAGAAAATACCTAAACCACATCCCCAATCCAACACTGCACATGACATATCAAGGCGATCCCAACGCGTACGATGAACTCGTTGCCTGAAAGCTTATCCGGAGTGTGAAGCTTTGGATTACAGATCTGGTTCGCAGAACAAATTTTTGGGACTAGAATTTGATGAAGATTTGGGGGAAGGGTTTCACAGGTAGGATCGAAGCTTATGCTTGTATTCTGACAACGTTCAACAAGAACCAACACACTTCCCGACTTCTCCCTTTTTGACGTAACGAACCGATGCAGACTTGCGTTCGATTCCAATCTTTTCGATAATTTTGGTGATTGGATGAACTGATGTTTCTGTAATCTTGTTATAGCCCTTGGCTAGAGGTTTGACTTGAATAAATTCCCCCTCTATGTTCAAAAGGAATACGATCTGTTAAAAACGATGGTACTATGATGAAACAACAACAAAAAACAAGAACATCACAAAATAGCGACAAAAACGGTGACAAAACTATTATTAACCCAAACCAGAAAGTTTACCCCCCAAATCACCCAATGGATCTTACAAATGTAAGATCTAAACAAGAGGAACGATACAACCAGTCTTGATGATCATCCACTGATGATCATCTATACCAACAAATACAGCAGATCTCTCAAACAGATGAGAGAAGGCAAAATACAACCGGAGAATGATGAACAAACCCTAGATCTAACAAGAGTGAAAGTGAAAGACTGAGAAAAGTAAATAATGAAGAGAGAGAAGTCTCTTATATATCGCCTCTCAATTACAAGTTGCACACAACACCAGCAGATCCAAGACTTGACAATAACAGCCCCTGAACTTACACTTCACACCCTTCAAAATATCTGGCCCAAAGAACTGTTACAACAAACTCAACAACCAAACAACAATTAGTAACAACTTAGCCCAGCAACTCAGGCCCAACAAATATGTTCAGTTTTTCCACAAGCCCAGTTAACACATTCTAAACCCAATAAATGACAAGCCCAAATATTATATACTTTTAACATCCCCCCATCATTCATTGGGTTTAAACAGATTAACCATGCCTAATTTACTGCAAAAACGTTCAAGTTGACCAACACTCACACCTTTAGTGAACAAATCAGCAAGCTGATTTTCAGATTCAACTTTCACAGTATTAATGAATCCAGTTGCAACCTTTTCTCTTAGAAAATATAAGTCAATTTCAAAGTGCTTGGTCCGCTCATGAAACACAGGATTTGCTGCTATTGATATAGCAGCATTACTGTCACAACACACCTTAATAGGCAACTTACATTCAACATGCAGCTCATTAAGCAAGTTTACAATCCAAACCAACTCACAGGTGGCTGAGCACATTGCCCTATACTCAGCCTCCCCTGTAGACCTGGAAACCACACTTTGTTTCTTGCTCTTCCAAGAAACAAGGCTATTTCCAAAAGAAATACAATAACCAGTAACAGACCTTCGGGTATCTAGGCACTTTGCCCAGTCCGAATCTGTATAACAAACCAACTCTGAAGAACTATCCTTCTTAAACATAATACCTTTTCCTGGACTTAACTTCAGGAATCTCAACAACCTCAAAGCAATTTCAAGATGAACAATTAAGGGTTTATGCATAAACTGACTCAAGTACTGAACAGTATAACTAATGTCAGGTCTAGTTAGAGACAAATAAATCAGTTTACCAATTAACTTCTGATAATTGGTAATATCATTTAAGACCCTTGTGTCTTCACTAACCTTTTTGTTAACAACATGACTTAACTCTATAGGAGTATTTACAGGTTTGCAACCCAAGTACCCAAACTCAGATAACAACTCCAGACAATACTTTCTCTGATTTAAACATATACCCTCATCATTATAAATAATTTCTAAGCCTAAAAAATATCTAAGAATACCCAGATCCTTGATTTTAAAACTATCACTTAGAAGTTTTTTAATTTTACTTATTTCATTATTATTATTACCAGTAATAATAATGTCATCAACATATACAAGTAATATAACAAACACAGATTCTTTAGACAAAGTATACAAAGAATGATCACAACAACTTTGCACAAAACCAACACTAAGAAGCACATCTGTTAACTTCTCGTTCCATTTTCTCGGAGCTTGTTTTAAACCATACAATGATTTAACTAGTTTACACACTTTATTGTCATTATTAGAAAAATAACCTTCAGGAGGAGACATGTACACATCTTCAGTTATCGACCCATACAAAAACGCATTGTTAATATCTAACTGAAATAAAGTCCAACCATTTTTTACAGCTAGACTCAAAACACACCGAACAGTTACCATTTTAACAACTGGTGAAAACGTCTCACCAAAATCTAACCCTTCACGCTGGTTATAACCCTTTGCAACCAGCCTTGCCTTATACCTTTCGATTTCCCCATTTGCTTTATATTTAATCTTAAAGACCCATTTACAGCCTATGGGCTTTCTGTTAGCAGGTAAATCAACCAATTCCCATGTTTTATTACTAAGTAAGGCCTCCATTTCTAGATTCATTGCTTCGACCCATTTGGGATCTTTAGCAGCCTCACTATACGTATTAGGTTCAAATGTTTTATTTAAACTACTAACAAAACACGCAGAATCAGCAGATAAGCAAGCATAACTAACCACCTTATTAATGTCATACTTAACATTACTGTTAAGCACATAATCTTGAAAACGTTTAGGAACAGATGTGGACCTAGATGACCTTCTAAGTTCTGTAAAAGTTCCCTCAGCTGGGTCAATCTCATCATCCAACACAGCAGTGTCCTCTGCCACGCCTGATTCCACTCTATTACTACTATCTACACTAGACCCTATGTTATGACCTAAATCAACAGATCCAGGAGTGGCAGAAGTAGAAGGAATCGGCTGCTGATCATCACTGACTATGTCAAGAGATCTGTTAACACCCTCTTCATCATTGGGAGTTTGAGGTATTTCAGTTGAATATGCTTCATACAAATCAAAAAAGTTTATATGATTTAAACTTTTATCAACAACAATTTTGTCCATATTATCACTAAGGAGTTTAGATTTGAAAGGATAAACATGTTCGTAAAACTTTACATCCCTAGAAAAAAATATTTTTTTCTCATCTAAACTCCATAGCTTGTATCCTTTTTTAACATTGGAATATCCAATTAACACACACTTATCAGCATGATAAGCAAACTTATCAGGTTCATTCAAAACTGTACTAAAGCATAAACAACCAAAAGACCTTAGATGAGACAATGAGGGTTCAAAACCAAACATAAGTTCATATGGACTCTTCCCTACTAACACAGAAGATGGCAGCCTGTTAATCAAATACACAGCAGTTAGCACACAATCACTCCAAAACCTCAGTGGTAGCCCACCCTGAAACATCAATGCTCTGGCTATGTTTAACAGATGCCTATGTTTTCGTTCAGCTACACCATTTTGCTGTGGTGTATATGAACAGGACGTTTGATGTATAATACCTTTTTCTTTAAAAAAACCATTCATTTGCTTATTCACAAACTCAGTTCCATTATCACTACGAAAAACTTTTATTTTGGTTTTAAACTGTGTTAGAACAAGCTCATAAAAGTCCTTTAAATTCTCAAAAACTTCTATTTTGTTTTTAATAAGGTAACACCAAACCGACCTAGAATAGTCATCAACAACAGTTAAAAAATACTTATACCCTTCATAACTTGCAACTCTATAAGGACCCCATAAGTCTAAGTGCACTATATCACCAATACACTTAGACTTATGATCACTTAGTGGAAATGGAACTCTAACCTGTTTAGACTTGTGACAAATTTCACAGGGATCATGTTCAATAGTTTTAATTCCTAACTTATCTTTTAACACAGCCAGAACATGATCTGAAGGGTGACCTAACCTACTGTGCAACACATTTGACTTAAAAGAACTATTATAACACAAATTCACAGAATTACCATGTCTACCAACAAAGTACAGCCCATTATCCTGACTACCAATCACCAGGATTTTCTTTGATTTCAAATCCTGTAACATGCAATTATTCTCATTAAACAAAACAGTAATGTTGTTATCTTTAGCTAGTCTATGCACAGAAAGAAGATTAACACTATACCCAGGAACATAAAAAACATCCTTTAAAACAACATTGTTAATCAACTTTAACTCACCAATCTTTAAAACATTTACACTAGTCCCATTAGGATGACTAACTTTTAAACCACACTCAGAAACATCTACACAATTAATCATATCTTTATCAATGTTAACCATATGTTGATTTGCTCCCGAATCAACAACCCAACTATATTCATGTTCAAAACTAACAACACTTGAACAGCTAACAAAGCTGTTCACATAACTAGACTCACCTCCCATATTAGACTTCAACTGCTCTCCTTCTGATTTTTCACCAATTAGACTCATCAACTTAGTAATCTGCTCAGTAGTAAAAGGAAGAGCAGATGCAACAGAACTAGAAGAAGTAGCAGACTGATTAGATCTATTACTCACATTATTTCTACCAGATTGACTAACAGACCTTTTCCTCATACCAGGAGGATAACCAATTAATTCAAAACAACGATCAACTGTATGACCTATCATATTACAGTGAGTACACTTTAATGATGAATTAGGACCCCTAAAATTCCTTCTAGATGAATTTTGATTTGACTGGTTAGACTTAGCAACATATGACACATTTTGTCCCTTAGACCCACTACTTGAGAGTCTATGTGACTCTTCTCTAGAAATTAAGGCATAAGCAGCCTTAACTGAAGGAAATGGTTCTCTTGTCAACAAATTAGTTCTCACTGGCTGATACACATCATCAAGCCCCATGAGAAATTGCATTAGTTTTATTAAGGCAGAAAAATCATTGTAGTCTTTGGCTGCTTGACAAGAACATGAAGGCAGTTGCACCATTGCATCAAACTGCTTCCACATAGTTGTCAATTTGTTATAATATTCAGCCACAGAACTACCATTTTGTGAAATACAATTTATTCTTTTATATAGATCATAGACAACAGAACTATCAACCTTATCATAGGTTTCTTTCAGATCTGTCCAAACTTCAGAAGCAAGTTTGGAAAAAACCTGCCCTAAGAACAACTCATCACAAACAGAGTTCAACAACCAAGTCAAGACCACAGAATTACATCTATCCCATTGAGCAGCTAACACATCATTATCTTTAGGTTTCTCACATTTACCATTAATAAACCCAAATTTATTTTTAGCCTCCAATGCAAGTTTCATTGCACTGGACCATACCGAATAGTTCTCAGTGCCTTTTAGCTTTATATTAACTATGGTCAATGCACTTGAGTCACTTGGATGCAAATAAAGGGGGTCACCTATGTCCAGTTTACTAATTAGGGTAACAGAAGTTCCCTCACCACCAGTCATGACAACAAGAAATACCAAGAACAAAACACACAATCAACAAACAATCAACAAACAAGTATTACACAGAATATCAACCAACTAAGGGCGAAACTGAGTCAGGGACCAGATTCCAGGTTCATCACTCAAAAGGTGCCTGGACAAGCCTTTACTCAGGAGCCACTATAACCCTAAACAAACACAAAAAACAACAAACAAATAGGGTGCCGGTCCTCACTACCCCGACTTCAACTAAGCCAATCAACAGAAAAAACAAGAGAGATTAGAACGATCTTACAGTGGGTGCAAACAATCTTCAAGAATATCAGATCTGTAGTTTTCAAGAACTACTGGATCTGATAAAAGAAGACCACAAGATACCTCTCCTGGTTAGTTTGCCCTGGATCTTCTAAGGATCCAGAGACCAACACAGAAGCCTTGATAAAGAACAAGATCAACAACCTCCAGAAAGTGACCAGATCTATACAGATCTGCCAACAACCAGCCAACCCTAAGCTAGGGTTTCGTCCAACACCACCAAGAATAACCAGATCTAACCAGATCTGATATCACCACGAGTTTCCGAGCACAGAAACCCTAAACAACAAATAAGAAAGAACAAATCAGAAAAAACAAGATCAAATGCAGCGGATACACAATACAATCATCAACAGGAGCTCGAAGGCTCTGATACCATGTTAAAAACGATGGTACTATGATGAAACAACAACAAAAAACAAGAACATCACAAAATAGCGACAAAAACGGTGACAAAACTATTATTAACCCAAACCAGAAAGTTTACCCCCCAAATCACCCAATGGATCTTACAAATGTAAGATCTAAACAAGAGGAACGATACAACCAGTCTTGATGATCATCCACTGATGATCATCTATACCAACAAATACAGCAGATCTCTCAAACAGATGAGAGAAGGCAAAATACAACCGGAGAATGATGAACAAACCCTAGATCTAACAAGAGTGAAAGTGAAAGACTGAGAAAAGTAAATAATGAAGAGAGAGAAGTCTCTTATATATCGCCTCTCAATTACAAGTTGCACACAACACCAGCAGATCCAAGACTTGACAATAACAGCCCCTGAACTTACACTTCACACCCTTCAAAATATCTGGCCCAAAGAACTGTTACAACAAACTCAACAACCAAACAACAATTAGTAACAACTTAGCCCAGCAACTCAGGCCCAACAAATATGTTCAGTTTTTCCACAAGCCCAGTTAACACATTCTAAACCCAATAAATGACAAGCCCAAATATTATATACTTTTAACACGATCCTACATATTTCAATGGTGTTTGATTTATTGTTGTTAATGTAGAATTCTGATTAAGGGGGTGTTTGGCCTAGCTTTTTTAAAGCTTATATCTTTTTTAGCTTTTTTTACAAAATAAGCTTTATTTGGTGTTTATTTTAGCTTTTTAAACTTATGCTTATTAGCTTATATAAGCTAATTTGAATAAGTTTATTTGAACATGGTTTTTAAGCTTATTTGAAGAATGATAGAAAATAAGTTATAAGCTAATCCAAACACTTAAAAAGAGCTTATCAAATGATAGAAAATAAGCTATAAACTACTTTAAAATATAAGCATAAGCCAAAAAATAAAAGCTAGGCCAAACACCCCCTAACTTAGTTTGATAGAGGAATGGTGTAGAGAGAGAGAGAGAGAGAAAGTCAGTGTAAATTAAATAGGGAAATTAATAAGTTTGAGTGAGAAAAGACTATAATGCCCCTCATGTGAGGGGAATGTGACCAGGATTTAACTGTTGAATTGGATGGCGTTAGGGGCGGGGAGTGAAATAGAGATAAGTTTTATAGATCAGAGAGTAAAATGGCCGTTTTTAAAGGTTTGGAGCAAAACCGTTAAAAACCACAGGAAGCAAAACGGAAGTTTACTCATAAGTCATTCTATTAAGATTCGCTAACGAGAATCACAACATAACTAGAAGGCTGAAAAATCAAGAACCAAGTATATATGAAAGCATGAGAAGTTCACTTGTGGAGCTCCAAATAGAATATATAAAAAGCATAACATAAGTAATTGTCTAAAACTTTATTTACGAAGAAAATGAATTTATGAAAAGATGATTTATAAACAGGAAGTTATTATAAGCCGGCCATTGGATACTTGCAAATCAAAGTTGAAACTAATAAATTAAACTAGTTGATGCCGCGTCTGCGTTGTGGGGTGATGGCCGAATAATGCTCAAACAATTAAAAAAACAGTACTATAGTTTTGTTAGAAAGGAAAACTAAAACGATTACAAGATCGTAATTTTTAGCGGAGGTAAAATCGTAATTTTATCTAGGGGAAAACCATATTTTTATTTTGAACCGGAGAAAAACGTACTTTTGAATTGAGGTGAAATCGTAATTTTGAGCCGATGGGAAAATCGCAATTTTTTACATGCTACAATTCATTTATTAAAGAAAAGACAAAAAATAAAGCAAAATAAGTTGTGTATATAAAACTTCATTCAAACGAAATACCGTTTACTTATTGTGTGTATAAAAAGTAATATAAATGGTGCAATTACTTGCATTGCTACATTGCTACGGGATTTGATGAGCTCGATACGAACTGGTACGGAAAATACCGTTACCGAATCCCCAAAAGTGCCTACCGGTACCGAATATACCTGGTACGGTACGGATCAGTACCGGTACTGGTACGACACCGGCATTTGAGGGTAAAAACAGATGAATATCGGTGTCGAACCGGTACCGAAAATATACCCAGTTTGGTAAATTCGATACCGATACAAGTACCCGATGTCAGCTCATTCATTAGTAATGTTAGTATCCATTAAATTAAATTTTTATTACTATATTAGTTTACTGTTCATTTAGTTCTTCTTTTAATATATAGGACAATTAACTCGATGATTTAATATTTGTTATATGCTGGTGATTGTATTGTAATCATGTTTGTTTGTTTTATGCTGAACTTGTTATGAACGGTTTACAAACACATGTAAAACTAAAATTTTGTTTTTGTCCGTTCATTCAGAAATTAAACGTGTTCACAAACACAAACGAAGATATATAATATAAAAAAAATAAAAAAATCATCATTATCATACTCAGCAAAAAAAAAACATTCTTAATCTAAAACATTAACATAATTACCTTACAAAATAATCATAATCAACATAATTATTTCAAAACAAAGACACAAGTTAGACATATAAACAAAACAAACGACCATGACGAATGTAAATAAACATATTATTAAATGTTCACGAACACAATTAAACAAATGTGACATTTGTTAATGTTCGTTCATTTAGCTAATCGAATGAAATACCCAGTTTATTTCCGTTCATTTATTAAATAAATGATTGAAATTTCATGTTTATTGTCGTTCATTTATTAAATAAACTTTTCCTCAAATAGTTTATAGAAAGTTCATTCATTTATATTTATATGGATACACTCTCACCACTCTATATTGAGCTAGTAAACAAAACTCTTAAGCCATCATCACTTTGGTAGGATGGTAGAGGTTTTGTCCTTTTGAGAAGAGAACAGGGTTCAATTCCTGACGTAAGGTAAATTTGATATATATTTTAGTAGGGATTATTTAAGGGTCTACATATTCCCACACCTAAACCCCTATTTCCACACCCTGATAGACGCCTTGTATAGGCCTATACGAGGCGTCTAGGGTTCCTTTTCCCGACCAACTTCTGAACCTCGTACAACGTCACATCAGACAGGGAGTCTAGGCCTGTACGAGGGACCAATACGAGGGTACTAAGACGCATCGTATAGGCCTATACGAGGCGTCTTAGACACTTATTTGACTATGTGTCTGACATGTGACTTAAAGCAATATGGGGCGTCTAGAGCTATACGAGGCGTCTATATTTCATATAAATTGCAACATACAGTGCATTGTTGGTCCACCCGAGCATTCAACATTCATTTCATTCTATTTCTTCTACTATTTCTTCGAAAGAAACTCTTGTTGTTTGCATTTGTGTTCTTATCATCCCGAAGTGTTGAAATGTCATCATACTGGGACGGCACCCATGTCTTCGGGCAGTATTCTAGCGACAACTGGGTGCCCGAAAGCATTCCGGTAACAGTTATTAACTTAAATGTTTTAATTACTTGTTGTTTTAGTTTATTATTTACTAATGATGATACGGTCGTCTATTTTGGAGGAGTCTGGCGTTCCCGATTCTAATGAGCAAGAGGAGGTTGTGTCTAGTATACAAGGAAAACAAAACATACCGTTTCTAGATTTAAACACGCATCCCCCTGTTGATGAAACAGCCCCTGTAGATGACTCATACCATGCTGGTCAACCAAGTTATCCGATGCAACAAGGGTATCCGGATTATAGATACGGGTGTGAATATTCTTACGGAGGAGACAGTGGATACGGAGGAGACAATGGAGACGGTGGATACGGAGAGACTGTGGATACGGAGGAGACGGCGGATACGGAGGAGACAGTGGATATGCTGGATATGATGGATACAGTGGATACGGTGGATACAGAGGAGACGGTGGTCATCAGCAATTCATTTCCCCGGGCACTCCTTACGTTCATCAAAACAATCCGGACGTTGGAGGATATGGTGGATATGGTGGTGAGGCACCACCCATCCCGGACAATCCGTACTTAAAAAAGTAGGTATCAATTACTATTTTATTATTATTATTTTATTATTATTATTTTATTATTATTATTAATATTATTATTATAATTATTATTATTAATATTGGTATTATTGTCGATGTTACAGGTTTTCAACTCTTTAGATGAACTAAAGAAACAGATACAAGAAATAGCAAACGCGGGTGGTTTTGTTATTGTCACCCGTCGATCAAAGAAAATCGGGGGAAGAACCGGGAGGGTATGGCTTGAATGTGACAGTGGTGGTGAGCACCACACTACAGCAACACTTAGAAAGTCAGAAGCAAAAAAAACGGTTGCCCGTTTTACCTGCTGGCTGTGCGAAACCACCCGTATGAAACCTGGAAGACGGAAAAATCGAACATAACCACGAACTTTGTGAGGACCTGTCGGCCCACGCATTTGTGCGAAGGTTTACTCCAAGCGAAAAGAAACTGATCGAGCAGCTGACAGCTTAAAACATGGAGCCGCGCAAAATATTTCAAACGATAAGGAAATAGGACCCCGACAGGTTTTGTTGGTGCACTACATCTGTCGACTTCGTCTTGTATCGAGTCTTACATTGCATTGTATAGATTAGGGCACGTTTTACGAGAAAATAGGAGTTTGTATATGTTTTAGGTAGAGGTTTCGCTCATATGGTCTTTAACTGAAGGTTTCGCTTATTTGGGCAGGTTAGGTTTCGCTTATTTGGTCTTGTAGTAGTTTCGCTCATGTGGTCATGACCTTTGGAGCGAAACTATCAACCCTATATATAGGGGTTCAATGAGCGAAACCTCAGAACATACTCTTGTATTCCATGCCGAAGTGCTGCCGGTGTGAAGATCGAGTTGTAATCATTGTCAAATCAATACAAACAGTAGATTAAGTGAAGAACAAGCTGTTTCTACCTTCGTTTCTTGTAATTCCGCACCTGAAACGAAGTAAAACTCCTCTGAACGACTCGTTCGGGTCAGATCGCGATCCTACAAGTGGTATCAGAGCTCAGGAGGAGGAGTTCTACAGAGATTAGCTGGAAATTATCGAGATTTCTTACTTCTACACCTTCTTTCATCATTCCAGAAAGTTTTACCGGTCAAAATTCGCTCAAAATTTCACAGACTATGCGTAATTGGGCATAATCAAATCCCTGAAAGTTTGACATTGAAATACGGACTAAAAATGGACCAAATGATCTTTAGATTGAGTTTCGCTCATACGAACATTGTGTAATTTCGCTTATTTGAACATCATATTTCGCTATTGTGTCATATAATTGAGAGGTTTCGCTCCAAATTGCTTGGTAGTTTCGCTCTTAGGGTATCAGGTCTTAGGTTTCGATCTTGTGTCACCAAACAACTGATTTCGCTTATTTGTCACTGAATTTGAAAATCGTGCTAAGTCATCATGGATACCGAGTTCTATAATGCATTTGCAACACCGTCTGGTCCATCTGCTATTGTTCAAGCCATGAGCATAGAAAATGAGACGGGAACCACCCAAAAGCCCCCGAAATTGATGAATATCGAAGAATACTACGGGTGGAAAGACAGATTCGAGAACTGGGTTCAGGCTAACCATCTTAGGTCGTGGGAATGTATCTTGAAGAAATATGTGTTGCCTCGAACAGATTTGCAGGTTCTTAAAGAGTTATCAGAGTTCACGGGATCAAGAACGTGTTATGTACAAAGCTGAGAAAATGATGATAAGTCTGCTTCAGCAAGCAATCAAAGAAGACATATTCATATTGCTTCAGCACGATAAAACTGCAAAATCAATCTGGGATGCACTCAAAGTCAAGTTTGAGGGTAGCGAAAATATGATAAAGAGCAAAAAGGCACTGCTAAAGAAAGAGTTTGATCTGTTCAGCAGTCTACCGGGAGAGGATACTAAGAAGCTGATTGAACGTTACTGCCACCTAGTGCGATCAACGTCGATGTTGAGTATTACCAAAGATCGTGAAGAGTGGGTAGACAAGCTAGCCGATGCATTACCGCAGAAAGAATGGGGAACGTATCTGATGATTCTGAAGAATACGGGTGTTTATGATGGGTTAACTATCTCTCAGTTCATTGAAAAGATCGAGAGTCAGGATCTGGAACAACAGAAGATCGCTAGGATGAAGAGTCCGAGTGGTCAACAGGACGTAAAAATGTACTACAAAGGCAGTATTCCAGTTCCAGAAGCTGAGAGAAGTCCTAAAATCCAGACTGCGTTTAGTGCTGGAGATTCAACAGAAAAAGCTGATCAGGGTTCAAGCAAAAGCAGCCGCGGATTCTCATCATTTCCGAGTGTCAATCCTAAAGAGTCAAACGCAAGTTTTCAGTCTCAGAGCACAAAGACAGGAAATGGTTATGTGTTTCAGTGCAACATCGCTCTAAATCTTCCAAAAGGTCAAAGTTTTTCAGAAGACACTGCTTAAGACCACATGGCTCTACTTGGATCAGTGTTACTATCTTATGAAGGATTAGTAGCTGGAAGGATCGGAAATCCTATGCTTACAAAGGAAGATTACGATCAAAAAGACGCCGAAGAGATGGAATTAATGGATATCAAATGGTGTCTAGCAAGTGTTCTTAGGCGTGCTGAAAAGTTTAAGACAATTACCGGGAGAAATGAGTTTCTTGATGCTCATGTATCTACTTTAGGTTTTGATAAATCTAAAGTTACTTGTTTTTGTTGCAGGGAGAAAGGCCATTTTAAACGGGAATGCAAGAACAGGGAAGCTAGTGGAGCTCAGAATCCATTCAGAAAAGACGATTACTACCGGAAAGCCATTTATCAGCAGGTTGGTCAATCACAAGATTCACAAACGGCTCATGGTAGAAAGTTTAAAGATTCAAAGAGAGCGTGTTTGGTAGACTTCAACTGGAGAAACTACATATCACCTGAAAGCAAAGCATGTATAGTCGATCAAGATGATGAGACACTACCTGAAAGCTTCAGCTGGGATATGTTCGCTGATGAAAAAGGAGAATATAAAGCTTTCATTGCTAAGATTGTCAGAGAACCAGACATGTTTACCACGTGGATGAAGTCTATTGGAGAGACTTTTTTTTTTTTTGTGAAGAATGTGGAAGAAGAGTCTGTTACATCTGATGAAAGTTCAGAAAGTGCTGATGAAAACTCACAGATTTTAGATGAGAGTGTACAAAATGTTGTTAGTACAGATAAGGAAGTTGTCTTTGATCAAACACCATCTGAGTCTGGTTTATCAGATGGTGATTCTGAAAAATCTGTACAGTTTGATCTATCACCAGTTGATAGTAGCAGTGATGATGAGGAAGAGAAACATATAAATGTTGCAAAATCTCATCTTTCTCCTGAAAGTTTTCATTTCTGTTTTGCAGATCGCTTGGAGAAACTGAAGGAGAAAAGAGCTGCTAAAGAACAACAAAAGACATCTGAAGATGTTGTTCAGAATGTGAATGTTGAAAGTGTTGCTGAAGATGAGAAAGTAATTGAAACAGAAAAGGTGAAAGAAGAAGAAAAAGTGATTGAAGTGGTGAAAACAATCGAAATTGAAAAGATTGTTGAAGTCGTCAAGCCTTGCATGAAGTGTTTGGAAGCTTGCAAGGAATGTGCAGCAAAAGACGACATCATTGCTGAGTATGAGAAGAAGAAGGAGCAGTTACTGTTCAATCTCAACTATGTAAAAGAATCCTATGATGTCTTGAACAAAACAGTAACTGGTCTCCAAAAGACAAACTTAGAGAGAGAACAAGCACTTACGATGATGAATGCTGTGATGATGACAAAGCAGAAAGCAATCAACTTTTACATCGAAGAGAGTGCTAAGTGGAAGCAAGAGTTGGAGACAGAAAAGATTGAGAATGAGAGGATTAGACGTTTACTGCAAAGTTATTCTAGTTCTGATTATCTCATTGATCGTATTTACCCAACTGTTGCAGGTATAGAAGCTTTTCAAGACGAGAAGCCAAAGAAGAATAAAGATTGTGGTAAGAAACTGACTGTTAGTTATAACAAGTGTCCGCCTCCAATTTGGGAAGGGTACTCTCCTAGAAAACCAAACGAGGAGCAACTTAAAAAAGCAGTCAATATAAAGCTAAATACCGACACAACTGACGTTTTACCAGATAACATTGATGTAACGTTTACCTCGTCCGATACTGATCATGAGTCTGAGTTAATAAAAAAGGTGGTCGATCAGGTGTTGGATACTGAGGAGGAATCCGAGTCAAAGTCTGAGTCTGGAGGGTCAAATTCGTCAGTCAACAGTCAAAAGTCGTCGGTCAAACGGTCTTACAGTAAAGAATTTTTGTTATCAAAAGCAAATTTGGATGATGAAACATTTGAAGTTGCATACACTTTAAATGATTCGGACAAATTATATTATGATAAAGAATTTCCAATAAGAAGTGTTCGTTTCGACTTGATCAAAAAGGTTTTCAAAATGACAGAAATTAATATTTCTGAAATAAAAGATTTAATTCTTTCTGAAAAACCTAAAAAATACACTTCAAGAGTTCAACAGCGTTTAAATAAGAAAAAAGGTTACAATTCTGGTTCTGGTTTTCAAAAGAAACCTACCAAAATCGTAGCTACAAAAATAAAGGTTTAGGATTTATTCCACCAGAAAATCATAAAAATATGAAAAGTTCTAAAACAAAAAACAGAATTTGTGTCAGGAGGAAGCTCAGAAGAGGAACAGAAGAAACCATTCTAGAGACAGCCAAATCAAGAGTTTCTCGCTGAGAAGAGGAAGAATGGAATTGAAGTGTCATATCCAAGAGAAACTCGTACCTGTTACAGATGCAATGAAGTTGGTCACATTGCATGGAACTGTCAGAAAAACGCCAAAATAAAACAGGGAGTTTCTCAGAAATTGAAAGAAAAGATTGTTGATGTCGAACCACCAATCAATAGACTTAAAATTTTTGAAAATTCAACTTATGAGGTTGGTGAGTGCTCGAAAAAGAATTTTTACAAAAAGAAAGAAAAAGACAACCAAGTGTGGGTTGTTAAAAAGGATGATGAAAAAATCGGCGATGAATCTGGTTCCACAAAGCCAGAAGAGCCACAAGTTGAGGTGAAAATTTCAGTAAATGATGATGAGTTTCCATCACTGAAATTTGAAGAGGTTAAAAGGAAGGTTGGTAAGGTTGATATCTCGAATCAATTTTACAACGAGAAAACTAAGTTTGATGTCGAGAAAACATTCAACGGGAGTGTTAAAAAGATTTTTGGAAAAATTCTAAATGAGAAAGCAAAGGGGGTTAAAGATTTTTATGCAACTAAAAAGGCAACATACAACCCTACTGCGCAAGAATTGAAAGCCATCAAGTCTGAGAAGACTTGGATGGAAGTTTGTTTCCCTTGAAGTCTTAGGACTATGCCGGAGATCCCAAGTTTATATCGTGGATCAGGAATCGGCATCTTTCTAGTGTTGGAAAGTTTGTTTGAAAGATTTTTGATAGTGTTCAAATGTTACAGGTGAAGGACTACGCCGGAGCTTCCAGGTTGGTAAGTGTGAAGCAGGAATCGGCATTCTGATTGATAAGATGTTGCATGTAGATGACTCATTCCTACAAGTGGTATTTGTTGGTTATACTTACAAGTGGTATTGTTAGTATTTTTACAAGTGGTACAGTGATTTCTGAACTGCAAATGGTAAATCAGGGACATTAATTTGTACTTGATTTACTACATCTGTGATTGATAAACAAGACGATGAACCGTATCCCCATTGTTTACAAGTGGTAAAAACAAACTCATTTTCCGGAAAAATCATTTTGATTAAAAAAACTTAAGTGTTTTGAAATCTAAATGAGAAAATGGTTTGTTGAAAAGGGGAGTTCAGATTGTTTATGCCTAGTGGATGATGATTTGATGTGATTCAATGTCAGTTGTCAAGTTTCTGTATAGTTTGTGTTGCATGTTATGTTTTCTAGTGGATCAAGTGCTTAGTTGTTTTAAATTTTTCTTTAATGTGTTTGCATTTTAGGGGGAGTAGATATTTCTGAAAATCCAAAAACATTAAAAAAATTGAAAACTACAAAAACATGATAAAATCAAAAATGAGTTTTGTTGTGAAAAGAGGAAATGATAGTACATCAGTAGACTGTCACAACATGCTAAAGAATTGTAAAGATAAAATGTGATAAATAATCTCACTGCAGATATGTCAGTAGGTCTTTACACACTTAGTAAATTGTGATGAGATATAAACTAAATTTCAAACTTGCTTGTTCTGTGGGTTAACAACTTCTTGGATATATAGGTAACCCTTGAAATCTTGTTTGAAAGGTCCCTTATTCTGAGATACTAGGTCTTTATGCTCAGTGGGTATTATCCCGGGACTTCTGCTGTCTGGAAGTACTGACCTAGTCCCCGGATAATGCTTTCTGCAAAAGCTTGAAATATAGCTTCGCCCTCAGCATGCTGATGAAACAATAAAATTGATAGTCGCTGCTGTTGAAATCAAAAAGATCCTCTAAAGGGGACACACCGAAAAGTCGAAGCCGTCATCTCTCTGCGTATACGGAAGTATCGACCTGAGCTCTCACGACCCTCGCATTTATATCCTGACAGATATCATCTGTGGTATACTCACCTGTAAGACTGAATATTGGGATCTGGATACGGGAGTATATTCAAGTAGTAGGACACACGAATAAGTTAGTATCTAAGACATTAATATCGTATCTCGGATCATTTGAATTTTGTGTGAAAATTTAAGTGGACCGATATACTGACAATCTAGGTGAATTGTTTAGAACTGAAAATGAAATCAAGCTTAACGGTGTTAGTGACATGTCTCATAAACTGATATGATCCTCTTACACGAACTCACAAAAAATATTGTTTGTAAATATTTTATTTCTGCATTTTCTTGTTCCTTCAATCAGTTACTTTCTTTCAGAAAAATTCAAAAAGATTTTGGGCGTGTTTTAGCATAAACTTTTGAAAAAGTCAAAAAGATTTTCGACAACTGATGTTGGAAAGCTGATTTTCAAAATTCCGAGTGCTAAACATGATGACATTGTTGTGAGGGGGAGTGTATATTGAACATCAAATATGTTTTGACAATCAACAAGTGGTTCATCATAAAGAAAGTGATTTGAGGGAGAGTCAATGTTGGTGCATTCGTTTATACTCGAAGTGTTAAATTTAGAAAATTTACTTCTGGGTTAAGAATGTGCAGGAATAGACAGGTTTCGAGTTTGAACCTGAAGATAGAGTGCCAGGTTACGATACCTGAGGTTTTAAATTGAAGATAGCCAGACAAAGATCCTGAAGCGGATGTTGCTGAAGAACAAAGGAATGCCAGCAAATCGAGAGGGGGAGTCTGAAGATAAAGAGAGAGAAAAGCCCAGAGACTGATCAAGACTGAAGAAGTGAAGACACAGCATTGTCGTGACTCGATAGTCGACTCGTCAACATCTGAGGGGGAGTCTGTTGGTGCACTACATCTGTCGACTTCGTCTTGTATCGAGTCTTACATTGCATTGTATAGATTAGGGCACGTTTTACGAGAAAATAGGAGTTTGTATATGTTTTAGGTAGAGGTTTTGCTCATATGGTCTTTGACTGAAGGTTTCGCTTATTTGGACAGGTTAGGTTTCGCTTATTTGGTCTTGTAGTAGTTTCGCTCATGTGGTCATGACCTTTGGAGCGAAACTATCAATCCTATATATAGGGGTTCAATGAGCGAAACCTCAGAATATACTCTTATATTCCACGCCGAAGTGTTGCCGGTGTGAAGATCGAGCTGTAATCATTGTCAAATCAATACAAACAGTAGATTAAGTGAAGAACAAGCTGTTTCTACCTTTGTTTCTTGTAATTCTGCACCTGAAACGAAGTAAAACTCCTCTGAACGACTCGTTCAGGTCAGATCGCGATCCTAAAGGTTTCAGGTTCAGAAAGACGTTCAAAACATTGTGGCGAAGATTAGAGCCGAACAAAGACAAGGATTGACTCCCATACAGTTACTAGAAAACGTGCTGATAAACAACGACTTTATTTACGAGACACGGGAGGAACCCAAAACAGAGATCGTAACAGAGATCTTCTTTCTTCATCAGTACTCGAGAGACATATGGCGTGCATGCCCCCACGTCATGCTGATCGATGAGACGTACAAGACAAACTTATACAATATGCCATTTATCCAGATTGTTGGTATGACACCTACCAACCATTCGTTTTGTATCGCGCATGTTGTTGTTAGTAAAGAACGGGGTGATAACTTTGTGTGGGTGCTTGAGAGGATCAAGTCAATGTTGGATGAATATATGGAGTCGCGTGTGATTGTAACGGATAGAGACATGGCCCTTATGGGCGCGCGTGCTAAAGTATTTCCAGACGCCTCCAGGATTCTTTGCAGGTGGCACATACAATAGAATGTTATGAAGCACTGCAAGGCTGCCTTCACAGAAGAAGACTGGGATAAATTTTTGTCATTCCGGGGGACATTGATTGAGTCTCCATTCATACCCATCTACGAGTACCACTTGCGCAACATGCGAAAGCGACTTGTGGAGTGAAAACGTTCTAGTAAGTTTTTCTAATAACATACGACTCACCTATGCAAATTTTATTAAATTATTTTTACTTTTTAGGGGTATTCAATTACGTGTACGATAACTGGCTAAAAGACTACAAGGAGATGATCGTCTTTGCGTGGACTGATAAGAGGCGCAACTTTGGTAATCGTACCACAAACACAGTTGAGAGCCAACACGCCAACTTAAAGAGATACGTCCTAGATAGGAGCTCGCTGTGTCACACCCCAACCAATGGCGGAAACATCGGGATGAGACGAAGTGTGAAGATTGCTAGAGACATCATAACGCTATTTGTGACAATATTTAATAAACCGATTTCATTTCATAAAGTAAATTGTCAACATTACAAGAAATTCAAATACAACAAGTTCAAAGAAGTACATAACAACATAAGCAAAATTGGTACAACATATTAAACCTAAACGTCTATATGTGTATCTAGGCATCAACGCTACTTCTTTTCATAGCATCATCATCATCAACCTGTAACATGTTTAAAATACAATTCAATGCAAAAGCAAAGGTGAGTATACAAGTTTGATACGTACATAACAAAAGATAAGTTTTAAACAATTCCTCATAGCAAGCATGCAATTCAAGATAAACAATAAATTTGGCATGTGTCTAACATATCAAACCAATAATGAAACGGAAGATGCTCATGACATAACCACAAGTTTACGGGCGGGTCGTTAATCCTATAGCGCTACATATGTCACGGTTAGGCTTGTACGAAGTTAATGATAAGTTTAACACATAAGTATCACCCAAGTTTAAAGTATCAAGCAATCACGTATACAAGCACGTTATAGGAATGTTTGTGTGTTTAAGCAAAATGTTCATGTGTAAGTTTTTAATAAGTAACATGTTACACCCCAAAAGTGGTAAAAGTAAAAGAGGGGAATACGAGTATACTCACGGTTTTGCAAGTCTGGAACTTGAGAATCCGATAGTAAGTTGGTTGTTGGATTAGCTAGTTGGAGCACCTTGTCCTTCTACACAAAGGAACAAAGTGTATGAGTTTGGGGAATCGGAAGATTAAGGATTCGAAACTAAATTGACATGAAAATATTATATCAAAATAATCATCTCCACACATAACACGTGTATGACACTTGGTAACCCCAAGGGTTATAATGTTTTCATGAGTTGAACACCCATAAGAATCATAACAAGGTTTAGGTCCTTAGATGATGTCCTACTACTTTGACAAATAAACATAAATTCAACATCAAAGGTTCGAATGTACATAGATATTATTTAGGTTGTATAGTATATATTATTAAGTCCAAATGTTCAAGTATTTCAAGTATGAGGTAGAAGATTGCATCTTCATTTAGGTACCTCAAGATGTGTCACAGAAATCATGTAGGAGGTAGGAAGAACAAGCTTTCATTTAGGCACCTCGTATATGTTCACCACTACACTTGTTATAACAACAAACAAGGAGGGTCATGAACTAAGATTAGTACAATAATGTAAACAATCTAAGCTATGAGAAATCATCAAATCATGTGGGGATTTTATGTTGGAAAAACCCAAGTTGTTCCATAATCACTCCTACATCAAGTTGAAGCTTGAACATGACTTGTGGGTTTAAAACCCTAATCAAAACAGAATTTATTTGAGGTTTAACCTCTGATGTTGTATGTCTCAGCCCCGTTTTTAAGCTTAACTAACCGTAGAAGTGGTTATAAGCATAAGCACGTGGGTTTGAGTGAGTTTGACTCATGTTTAAACAAAGATTAATGAAAACAAACTTGAACAGTGGACTTTGAAGCCTTTCTCCCGGAGTTCCAGGGACTTGTTTGCTGTGGAACACCCTTAGAATCGAAGCCAAGGTCACGCCAAGTGTTCTGGAAAAAGAATGAGCGAAAACAGTTGAGAAACGAAGAAGTTATGCATACTTTTGTGAAGAGATGCAATTTTGCTCGAACTTCTGCTTTGGCAGCTTGTTTATGACGATTTGAGAGTGATTTAGAGTGATTTAATTGTGTTTGCAAAGTGAAATGAACTTGGAGAAGGGCTTGTATTTATAGGGAAGAGTTAGGGTGGCTTGTAGGTGAGTAATTAATGCCTAAACCAAGTTTAAAAGTCAAAAAAATAAGAAAAACCGCCCAAAAATCGCGTCTGATGGAATATTTGCGCGTTGGGCTTCCTGGGCGGGCTTGCTGAGGGAGTGTTTAACAATTAAACAGGGCCGGATTTGTTTGAAAAGAAGTCGCAGCTCAGTAGTGGTTGGTGCATTTGTGTTTGGGGTGGCTGACCCGGGTTCGAGTCCTGGCATCAGCAACCTTTTTGTTTTATTTTATTTTTTACTTAAAACCCTATATTCCCATTTATTACATAATTTACCCCTGCACTTTAACTAACCATGTTATGTTATTTAAAGTATAACTAACTAACTAACTTGGTTATCCATTCTTTTAATCATTTAGTTTATTTAAATAATTTGATTAAGTAATTTAACTAGGTTATTTTTAAACCTTAAAATCTAACGGAACTAACTGGATTAAATAAACTTTTAATTAGCAAAATTAACTAAATAACCACATTTTATAAACTTTAAATTAGGATAAGGAGTATCTAATGGTTAATATATTTCACGAGACTTCCAATCTCATTATCAATTATTCTAACGAACCTCAAGTGTCGGTAACTAACAAATTAAGGACCCTTGAATAATATTTCGTTCAAAAGGTGTACGAGTTTCACGTATTTGCAAGATTGGAACAAAGTTTCTAAGAATTATGAATATGCAACAAATGTTTCATGAAATTAAAGGTATGAGCATGTAATAAGTATATTTAACACGAAATTAAAGAAATACGAGTTTTATTTATGAATCAAGTCTCCGATTTACAATGATCACAACGAAAGAATGATTACAAGAGCACAAGACTTCTAAAAATAGAAATACGAGCAAGACTAGCTATAAATGGAAAGTACAAATAAGCAGGGCGTTAGAGTCTCCCCTTCTTTAGGGAATTTCGTCCCGAAATTGAGGAAGACATAGGGAAAAGACGTGGATATTTCATCTTCATATCACTCTCGAGTTCCCAAGTAAATTCAGCGCCACGTTTTCCTTCCCATCGAACCTTGACAATAGGAATTCGGCTGCGTCTCAATTGCTTGGTTCCTTGGTCCATGATTTTGACCGGTTTTTCCACAAAGTGAAGCGTTTCGTTGACTTGTAAGTCTTCGAGAGGAACACGAAGTCCTTCGTCAGCTAGACACTTCTTCAAGTTGGATACGTGAAAGATAGGGTGGACATTGTTGAGTTCTTCCGGCAGGTCCAGTTTATACGCAACCTTGCCAATCCTTTCGAGGATTTTGAAAGGACCAACGTAGCGAGGTGCGAGTTTCCCCTTCTTGCCAAATCGAACTACACCCTTCCAAGGGGATACCTTGATAAGCACGAGGTCACCTGTCTCGAATTCCAAAGGCTTCCGATGTTTGTCAGCGTAACTCTTTTGTCGGCTCCTGGCTTTCAATAAGTTGTCTCGAACCTGTAAAATCTTGTCCGTCGTCTCTTGTATAAGCTCGGGACCGGAGATTTGAGCTTCACCAATCTCGTGCCAACAAATAGGAGAACGGCACTTGCGACCATACAATGCTTCGAAAGGTGCCATTTGAATACTCGCGTGATAACTGTTATTGTACGAGAATTCGACCAAAGGCAAGTGTGTATCCCAGTTGCCACCAAAATCTATTACGCATGAACGAAGCATATCCTCTAAGGTTTGGATAGTGCGCTCGGTTTGACCGTCTGTCTGAGGATGGAAGGCAGTGCTAAGGTTAAGTTCAGTACCCATAGCAGATTGGAAGGTTTGCCAAAGGCGAGACGTAAAACGAGCATCACGATCGGAAATGATGTAGATGGGAATACCATGACGACAGATTATCTCCTTGGTATAGACTCTAGCCAATTTCTCGACTTTGAAATCTTCACGAATGGGGAGGAAGTGAGCTGACTTGGTCAATCGATCAACGATCACCCAAATACTGTCATATCCGGTAGAAGTGCGTGGAAGCTTGGTGATGAAATCTATGGCAATGCTCTCCTATTTCCGAATAGGAATTCTTGGTTGTTCGAGTAAGCCAGAGGGACGTTGATGTTTAGCTTTCACCTTTGAACACGTGAGACATTTCGAGACAAAAGTGGCTATATCCTTCTTCATTCCTGGCCACCAATAGGATGTACGCATATCATGATACATCTTGTCGGCACCAGGGTGAATAGAATATTTCGTGTGATGTGCCTCCTTCATCAGGAACTTTCGAAGATTATCACGATTAGAAATCCAGACACGATTGAGATAGTATAAAATACCATCGGATTTGGACACGAGGTGTTACGCCCTAACACGTTTTACCTTAAAAATGACGCAGCGGAAAAGAGCTTTAAAATTTCTTTCCTTATTAACGACATTACTTTCGAGAAGGTTCCAAAAGCTAAAATGTTAAACGTTCTATAAAAGAATTCACAACATTCATACTAAAATTTACATTTCTAGACGTCATATATTTCAACTATATGATCGATCTATCTGTGCAATCCTTGCTCTTGACTCGATCTACGTCCGCTTCACTTCCTAAGTAGCAGAAGAAGTCCGTGTATCACCTGTGGGCATCACATACAACTTAGCCATTAGTCAACGACAACATCATATAACATTAATCTCATATAATTAAGGACTGAATAACGTTTGACAATTTAACATTAGTCCATCCAACTATCCTTACTCATCCTCTTAGTCCGGGTTGGGCTTAAATTTCGTAAGAATCCGATGTACTCGTTCCTGCATTACATACCAACCTCAAACGCATAATCAGTAACGTTAAAACTCTACGTATTTAAATCATGCACACGTACCATCTTACATGCATACATACTCCTCTACATACATACATACCTTTCTTACAACTTTACATACGTGCATACACTCATACATGTCTTTACACATACATACATACACAACCACATACGTACATATCTTTCCTACATTCTTATATAATCATACAATATTTACATGGGACTTAGACTTAGATTTATAGCCCATAGACATCTAAGGAACCATCAAAATCATGTTTGGAAAGTTCACCGTAGTCCACGGATAACAAACCGAAGCCTACGATACATAAATCAACTTAAATAACAAATTTTTAGGTTTTTGAACTTGGGGAGGGCGTCGGCGACGGCCCTTGCAATTACCCGTAGCCAAAAATCCCCGTAGACAGTCAAATAACCCGTCAGCCAAAAATTCACTTTCTGGAGCCCGTCGGCGACGCCCCCATACCCGTCGGCGACGCCCTCTAGAATTTGCAGTTTTCTGCAGTTCCGTTTCGTCGTCCGTACGCACTAAAACGCGCATAACTTTTGAACCGTTTACCCGTTTAACCTCCCGTTTCTTACTACATGCTTGTAAATTCACATTCTATCATATTAACTTAAAATCCTACCTCCGGATTAAGGAAATTCTTAACTTACGTGCATTCGACATATTATCATTTTTTAACTATTTGACCCGTTCGTGCATTTATCAACATAAACTGTTTATTTGACCTCAATCTCATATGAACTTTAATAATTTCATTGGCACCTATCATAAAAGATTAAATTCTCGGACGTCTTGCATCCTCTTAACCCATTTTCGCTCAAAGGCTTATTTTTGACCCGTTATGGGTATTTGCGCATTAAGTGGACTATGACATACCAAACCCTATACTTCGCTTTCATACTTGTCCAAGACATTACTCTAATCGAATAGCTCGCTTTCCAAACGACTTCTAAGGTCGTTTGCCCGATGTACCTATCAAGGGCATTTTAGTCAACTATGCTCTATCCTTAATAACAAAGGAATTCCTTACATAAGTAACAAATTCCACTACTTAGCTACAATTTCTTAATCACACCTACCTTGCTCGGATCAAAACTAAGATCCGTTTAATACTTCATTGACATCATACAATTCATTCCTATTGGCCTCAATTATCACATATAATTAAATTGCATATAACATTACATAAACAACTAAGAAGTGATTACGGAATCACTTACCTTGTGCATCCGTGTTCATACCCGCTTCCTTGCCTCATCTTGACCCGTTAGCCTTCCATGCTTGGTCCATGCTAGTGTGGTTCCTATTCTTTCATGCCGTCATGCCATAATAATGTTAGTATTCATGCTCATTCATATTAACACACATTTTCCAACTCTTATCTACTTTGACTTTCACTAACACGCATACGACATGATTTGTCAACCACATAGTTCAATATCTTTGAAATCCAAATTCGTTATCACACATAACACATAATTGATCTAACACATATTCCATGATCTCTCGATTCTTATATTTGTGCCAAAATGCCTAACCATGCTATAAATTCTCTGTTGACTTTCAGAAAGTCAACCTTCTAGCATATAACTTCCAATTTCGAACACGCATTTATGTTGATATAGTAGACCATATTAATGACATCATATTAATTTCATACATAATGTTGTATAACACATACAACTACATGATCACCTAGTCACATACACAATATACACAACCAATTTATACATACTTATGCTTTCATAACTCTACATTCGACAACCGCATTGTTCAACATTCACTTAATCAAAATTATCATTTTACATACGTACACGACATAACTCCAACATTATTACTTATCAATAAACTATTCATTTCACATTCGTACACATTCACTCTTAATCACCATAAATCAAGCGCATCAATTACATGGCGAGCATCACACTATCGAAGCATCAGGTACAAGTTCCTAATGCATAATTTTACTAAACCATATATTCAAATCCGAATTCTCATATGGACTCCACCTTAAGCACACTTAACTTATTATTTTGCTAACGGCTACACCATAAGCACCTTCTATACATACTTACCCACAACTTTCATACAATTTCACAATTTTGCTCTCTTAGACATTTCATCGAACACTTGGCGGGTGTACTACTAACAAAACATTATGTACAAGCATTCTTTGCATATTCTTACTAGTTCATATCAAGATCATCAAATTCCCCTAACCTCACCTAACTTTCATCCTAGATCAAGGTCATTAACAATAATCCACAATATCCAACTTCATATATATCAAAACTATATTTGGTTTAGCACATGCAACATCATCATCTTCATAACATTACTTCTACAAGTGGGGTTTTCACAAAAAACTCAAATAGCATCAAAATCGTGTATAATTCGCATTCCATACGATAACCTTAACATATAATCATGCTCAATTTCACACAATTTCGAGGATTGATCATAACCCAATTCATACAAACATCATCAAATCCAAAATTACAACTTACCATGTATTTGTTAGGGCTAGATGACCAAGAAATCATTGACATGCATGAGTACAACTACGATTAGGGCTTCAATTGGATGAATTTCTTGAACTCAATTGAAGGAGAAGGGTTTCTCCTTTCCTGCCTTCTGTTCGCGACCCACAAGACCCAGAATTGGGTTTTTCCTTTTTCCGCCATGTTTTTAATTAAAACATCTTTCCACTTGCCCCTTTTTAACCCCTATAGTTTGTTCATTATCTTGTTTGGTCACAAAGAAATTCATTCTTTGTTATTGAAGTTACATTTTAACTAAACTAAATAACTTGGTTACCTCATATTAAGCTTTAGCACGAGGGATCAAGTTATCAAATTTAAATTCGGATTTTGGGGCGTTACACGAGGCTTCCTTCCGCACCACATTGCATCTCGTTGTAGAGGTTACCCTCATTAACAGATGTGTATTGAGCGTTGCGTATGCGGTTCTGAAGATCGTGGACGAGCTGGAAACAACAGATGCTTTGGACATGAGTTTTACGACTAAGAGCGTCGGCTACTACGTTCGCTTTACCTGGATGGTATTTGATTTCGCAGTCGTAGTCATTTAGTAGTGTCACCCAACGACGTTGACGCATGTTCAGTTCTTTTTGGTCAAAGATATGTTGAAGGCTCTTATGGTCGGTGAAGACTACACACTTAGTACCATATAGGTAGTGTCGCCAAATCTTCAACGCAAAAACAACTGCGCCAAGTTCAAGGTCGTGAGTAGTATAGTTTTTCTCATGTATTTTGAGTTGTCTTGACGCATACGCGATGACCTTGTCCCGTTGCATAAGCACGCAACCAAGACCAAGTGGGGAAGCATCGCAATATACGACGAAATCGTTGTTTCCATCAGGAAGGGTGAGGATAGGAGCATTGCATAGCATGTCCTTGAGCGTTTGAAAAGACTCCTCTTGTTCGGGACCCCAAACAAAAGGTTTCTCTTTTTGAGTCAAGGAGGTTAACGGGACGGCGATTTTCGAGAAGTTGGAGATAAAACGACGATAATAACCAGCAAGACCAAGAAACGAACGAATTTCGGACGGAGATTTAGGTGCGATCCAATTCTTTACAGCTTCGATTTTAGCAGGATCAACGTGAATACCAAGCTCGTTGACAGTATGACCGAGGAATTGAACCTCTTTTAACCAAAATTCACACTTGGAGAATTTGGCGTATAGATGTTCAGTACGAAGAAGTTCGAGGATAAGACGCAAGTGTCGTTTATGCTCTTCTTGCGTCTTAGAATAGATAATGATATCGTCGATGAAAACGATCACGAAATGGTCCAAGTATGCTTTACACACGCGGTTCATCAAATCCATGAAAACAGCAGGTGCGTTGGTCAAGCCAAAGGGCATGACCACGAACTCGTAATGACCATAACGTGTACGGAAGGCGGTTTTAGGTACATCTTCTTCGAGAACTCGAAGTTGATGATATCCAGAACGAAGATCGATCTTTGAAAAGCAGGTCGCAGCCTTGCAATTGGTCGAAGAGGTCATCGATGCGAGGAAGGGGATATCGGTTTTTGACAGTGAGCTTGTTGAGCTCACGATAGTCAATACACATACGGAAAGACCCATCTTTCTTTTTGACAAACAGAACGGGAGCACCCCAAGGAGAAGTACTAGGGCATATAAAGCCTTTATCAAGAAGCTCTTGAAGTTGACTCGAGAGCTCTTGCATCTCAGAGGGTGCTAAACGGTAAGGAGACTTAGCGACAGGCGTAGCGCCAGGCACTAAATCGATGCGAAAATCAACAGAACGAGCAGGAGGCGGACCAGGAAGATCGTCAGGAAATACGTCGGGAAAATCGCGTACGACAGGGACGTCACTTATGCTTGGGCTTTTGTCCTTCTTTTCCACAATGTGGGCGAGAAAGGCGAAAGTACCCTTGCGTAAGCATTTGTTCGCTTGGATACACGACATAAGCTTGAGACCTTGAGAAGGTTTCTCGCCATACACGTGTAGAGAATCACCGTTTGGAAGGGGGAGGCGGATGAACTTTTCAGAACAAACAACTTCAGCACGAACTCGCCTAAGCCAGTCCATACCTACTATGACGTCGAAACTACCCATTTGCATGGGTATGAGGTTAATCGAGAACGTATGATCGTTGAGAATCAAAGAACAGTTGGAAAGAACGGAATCGACAGTGACAGTTTTACCATCGGCGACTTCGACAGCGAAAGATTTTGGCAACTTAGAGCGTTTACACATAAGCAAGGATTCGAATTCTAATGACACAAAACTCTTATCGGCGCCAGTATCAAATAGACAGGAAGCATAAACATGGTTCACAAGGAACGTACCAGTAATGACGTCGTTCGCGTTTTGAGCCTGAGTATCAGTGATGACAAAAGCTCGACCCCTCGCAGGCTGTTGGGCCTGTTGCTGCTGTTGCTGAGGTTGTGGTTGTTGCTGTCGCGGCTGGTGTCGTTGAGGGCAGACGTTGGCCATATGGTTGGTATCACCACATGTGAAGCATGCTCGCACAGGAGCGACTTGATTTGGAGCTAAAAGGGCTTGGTTCTGATAAGCCTGTGGTGAGACGCGGCAGTATGGAGAAGTATGCCCAAGTCGGCCACACTTGACGCACTTTCGACACTAAGCGTTTGGAGGGTGATGGTACTGGCATTGACCACACTTAGGTTGCGTTCCAACATAATTTCTGCGTGGAGTTTCCTCGTTGGCAATAGCAGGCATGGCTTGTAGGGGTTGTGGGTTTGGCGAAGTGACAACCGCGCAATTTTGGCTTGAAGCCTTCCACTTCTTGCCTCGGTTTTTCTTAGATGATTCGGCAGTGGGTTCAACGGTAGCTTGATGGGTGGTTTTTAATGGGGTTTTCGAGGTGTTTTTACGCATGACATGGTTACTGTTCAAACGGGCAGCTAAACGATAGGTTTCCTCGATAGAGGTTGGGCTACAGCTTCCATGAGGTTCATGAATGAATCAGGGCAACAGTGGATGTATTTGTTGATGGCTTTTTCAGAAGTATCAACTTGGCTAGGACACATGATGCTAAGTTGTTTGAAACGAAGGGTTAAACCATCATTGTCGTCCCCCACTTGCTTTAGGTACCAAAACTCACTCTCTAACTTCCTTATCTCATGTGGTGGGCAAAACTCCTCTTTCATGATTCTTTTCAATTCGGTCCATGGCAATGCGTGAGCGTCATCCTCACCCCTTATACCTCGTTCAGAGGTCCACCAATCAGGAGCCCTTGATCGGAATACCCCTGTGGCATTTTGGGTGCGAAGGTCGTCAGGACAACCACTTTGACGAAAGGTGATTTCCATGGCATCAAACCATGAGAGTAGTGCGGTAGCACCATCTTTTCTAGTAAATTCCAATGGTTTGCAAGCCATGAATTGTTTGAAGAGGAAAGGTGTCTTTGGTTTATCCACTTTGGAGTCCACTGAACCATGAGGGGAATTGGTGTCGGTTTGAATGCGGCTAACAATGTCGGGTATAACTCGAGCCATTTGGTCAGCCATTTGTTCAGCAATGAGCCCAACTAGCTCTTGTTTGGAGATGGATTTGCTGTTGGAACCTTTCTTTGACTTGGTCTTCCTTGATGAGCTTGGAGATGCCATCTAGAAGTTCGAAAGAAAAGGAAGGATGAGACTTGATCATAAAGTTTAAAACAAGGTTTTAGCATGTAAAAGCATGTATGAGTTCATGTATCATGTAAAGTTCACATAAAGCATAAGTTCAAATATGTATTCAACAAGTATAACACGTATGTTTGCGTATAAAGAGTATAAATTTAGTTTGTTCACGAGGATTATTATTGTGTTTGATTGCGATGACGTGCGAAAAGAGTTTAAAAGTTTGAAATGAACGAACGTTCAAGTATAAAATCACATATAAATTGAGATACATAAAAGAGAGGCTCAATAAAACATTGGATTGTTTCGGGTAGAGAAACGTCGACTATTCCAAAGTGGGTCGAAAGTCCTTTCGAATTAGAGAAAACGTGCTTTGGCCTATAGGTAAGATACTCTCGTCAAGAAGCGATTAACGGTATCTTACCCTTCCGGTTACTACACATCTCTAAATGATTGAAACATTCGGGACTTTGGCGAGAATAAAATCGAGGAATGGGACTTAATCGACGAGATGCGGGTTTCACCCCTAACTTGACGATTTCGTACCCTAAATGTGGTTGGTACTCGTCGGTCGAAATAAAATTTTGACACTTTGACGAGGGTCCACTAGAGTTGAAATGGAAATTACCATTAAGTTGTGGATGTCACTCCTAGCTTAATGGTGAAATTTCGTGCAAAAATAGATTAAAGGTAGAATGAGAGTCGTTTACCAAATTGTGGGTTTCACGCCTATTTTGTTAAATTCGTCTCGTTGATGTTACAAGAATATAAAATAGCATAAGTGTATTCGTGTTAGCCTTAGGAAAGGCACATAATTTTAATCAAAAGTATAGCTAGGAAGCATGCATGGTAGAGTACAAAAGTTTTAAACAACAAATAAGAGGCAAAATTCCTAGAACTATAGATTAGGGCAAAAGCATGGCAATTTTCCTAATTCCCTATAGTTATGGCTCTGATACCAATCTGTCACACCCCAACCAATGGCGGAAACATCGGGATGAGACGAAGTGTGAAGATTGCTAGAGACATCATAACGCTATTTGTGACAATATTTAATAAACCGATTTCATTTCATAAAGTAAATTGTCAACATTACAAGAAATTCAAATACAACAAGTTCAAAGAAGTACATAACAACATAAGCAAAATTGGTACAACATATTAAACCTAAACGTCTATATGTGTATCTAGGCATCAACGCTACTTCTTTTCATAGCATCGTCATCATCAACCTGTAACATGTTTAAAATACAATTCAATGCAAAAGCAAAGGCGAGTATACAAGTTTGATACGTACATAACAAAAGATAAGTTTTAAACAATTCCTCATAGCAAGCATGCGATTCAAGATAAACAATAAATTTGGCATGTGTCTAACATATCAAACCAATAATGAAACGGAAGATGCTCATGACATAACCACAAGTTTACGGGCGGGTCGTTAATCCTATAGCGTGTTGGTGCACTTGTGTCTGTACTTTGTCTGTATTCGGTCTGTATAAAAACGATGTCCTAAGTCAGTCTGTAAGTTGACCAAGTAAACTATCCTCCTAGTTAGACTTGGACAACATGATGTTGTCTGGATCGAAGGATAGCCTCGAAGGATACAACTGATCCTTCGAGGTGCTCGAAAGATATGGTTCGACCATGGTTCGACCATTAGGCATCGAAGGATGATCCTTCGATGTCCATGCTGATCTTTCGGACACATTGTCATCGACAGATGATCCTTCGGACCATCTGTCGAATCCTTCGGACAGATCTGCTTTGTATGGGTATAAATACCCATGCAGTGTGTTAGTGTTATAGAGATGCACACTTAGAGAGTTAGAGAAACTCTGCTGGAAAACACACACACACACACTTTAGAGAGTTTGCAAACAAGATTGTAAACATTGTGCTTGTAACCGTAAACCTTCATACGTATTAATACAGTGGTGTTAATCGGTGAACTTTGTGTGTTCTTGTGTTTGTTCTTGCATCATTCCGGTTTGCCCGCTAGCTTGGATTCCGCACTCGCTAGTGGGTTAGTATAACAAGGTTTAGGTTTGTTCTCGATCCTCCGAGAAAAGGGACCTACAAGTGGTATCAGAGCCTCGCTCTTTACCTTGTTTAAAACCGGTTTGTTCAAGTTCTTGGTGTGTTTGGACACTTGGTCTAGCACCCGTTTTTTGGTAGTTTTCTGCATAAAAACGCGTACTAAACCTATCGGGAGTGTTCGGGGTCGGTTTGGGTAACATAAACATTGTTTTTGTGAAACTTTGATTCTTCCGGCCATATCTCCGGTGTGTTTCCGGTGACCAGTTCTTGAAGATAAGGTTGCTTATTTTGGCAAAAATTTTTGAAAGTCAATTGTTTGGTGAAAAGTTGTTGCAGAACCATCCTTTCTGCCGAAAGTTGGTACATCAACACATCACCTTTTCACCAACCTGTCCTTTCGTGTCAGGTGTGTCAGAGGATTCGAAAGATATCCTTCGACATCGAAAGATATCCTTCGACATCTTTCGATTGGAGACAGCTCGAAAGATTAGCATCCTTCGAGTAGTCTTTCGAAGTCTAAGGGTTATCCTTCGTAGTTGGAATCTTTTCGAAGGTTGGTTGTCCGAAAGATAAGGATACATCTCGAAAGATAAGGATCTTTCATTGTGAATCTTTCGAGATCAGTATTCGAAAGATATAGATCTTTCGAACTGTGAATCTTTCGTGAAAATCAGTCGAAAGATAAAGATCTTTCATTGAGAATCTTTCGAAAGCTTTGCTCGAAACTCAACAGTAATCGTTCGATCACTGTTGATCCTTCGAACAAGTCTTGATCTTTCGATCAGATTGTATCTTTCAATTGTTGTCTGTTTGTTGTTAACAGTTTGTGGTGTGTAGGTTATTTATTAATTTTTGATCACAATGAGTTGCACAAGTCCTTGGGATTGGAGTACGGATCCACAACCAGATCTGAAACAGATGTCGATGGCTGAATATATGACGAGTGCCATTCCAAAACAACAACAATCAATAAGTTCATGTCAATGGGCTTTGGTTTCCAATCAAAGTCAAAGTCTTCAGAATCTTCTGATTAGTGAAAGTGAAACGGGCAGTAACAATCGTCCACCAAAGCTGAACCACATGAACGATTTTCCGTCATGGAAAGGCCGCTTTCACACATATGTTCAAGGACAAAGCACCGATCTTTGGATGTGTTTTGTCAATGCATTCAACGAAAGTCTTGAAAGTAGAGCATCCACTTCAGAAGGTTACGCCAACATGCTTGAAAATGACAAGAAGGCTTATGAATTGGAGAAAAAGGCCTATGCCATACTTACTCAAGCACTCAACAAAGACATCTACCATCAGTTTTCATATTGCAAGACCACGAAAGCATTGTGGGATGCCTTAGTTGCTAGAGGAGAAGGCAATGCAGCTGCTCGAAAGTCTAGGCATGATTTGTTGAAGAAAGAATTTGAATCTTTTCAGTTTTTGGAAAACGAGACTCTGAATGATATGACCACACGTTTCTATCATTTGATTAGTGAAATGTGTGCTTATGGGGTAGCAGCTACTCAACAAGACATGGTGAACAGGTTTGCTGACGCCCTACCCCCAAAATGGAGTTCGTTTATTGAGCTGTTGAAGCATACTAAAGCTCTAGATGAGATTAACATCTATGAGTTCATTCAGAAGCTGGAACATAAAAATGATGAAGAAATTAGGAAAGCAAGGCGTGCTCCAGCTCCTCAGAATACAGAAATGTATTTGCCTGGTTTTGGTCCTTCAGCTAGTTCTGTTCAGCAACCGAAGCTTCAAACTGCTTTTGTGTCCAATACGAGTTCCTTTCCTTTTTCTCAATCAACAGCTGCTCCACCACAACCTCAATTCGATCCGAGGTCTTACATTCCTGTTCCAACACAGCCACAACCACAATCTCAACAACAACAACAGCAAGCTCACTATACAAGCAATCCTCAACCTCAGCCTCAAAGTCATCACACAATCCGAGTCGACAACTCAAATCTTTCACACCTTAGCATTGAAGTTGCTAAGGAACATATGGAAATTATCAACACCATGGTCAGTGCTTACTGTGGTTTGGTAGCTGGTCAGCTTGGGAACATCAACATGACCAATGAAGATTATGATCAGATCGACAAGGAAGAAATGGAGTTGATGGATATTAAATGGGCTTTTGCTAGTGCGGTTAGAAGGGCAAAAGATTTCATGGCGCGAACTGGAAGAACTTCGTTGGAAGGAAAGAAAAACACGAAGTATGGGTTTGATATTAATGCCGTCACGTGCTTTAACTGTGGCGAGAAAGGGCACTTTAAACGTGAGTGCACTCGACCAACAAAACACGGCAATCACAACCCGTTCAGAAACCAGACTAATGTGAATGCCCAACAAGAAAACCGTGAACGGAGGATGGTGGCAGTGAATAACAATCAGGGACAGCCTGGAGCTACCAATCACAATCGGGCTTTGGCTGTTCAAGCTGATGAAGGATGTGACTGGTCAGTTCAGTTTGGTGATGGTGATCAGGGAAGTGGAACTGCATTGTATGCTAAGGTCATCGAGCAGGTTCAAAAAGAAGAATCTTCTGGGAGCGATGACAGTTCTGGTTATTCGGGCAGTTTGGATGAAGAAGGCTCTGTTTCTGGGGATAATCACTCAGAGCCTGATGTGAATGAAGAAGGAGATGATGATATACAGGAGCTACTGAATGAAGCTGATGAGTTTCAATGTCAGAAATCAATTCTGATTAGGAAGGCTGCTGCTACATCAACGGAAATGGAAAAGCTATTCTCTGAAGATGGAGCTTTTTCTTTTCAAACTGCCTTTATGGCAAATGGTTCAGCCTCTACTAGTCAGGTAACTTCTGAACCTCCTGCTCCTAGTATTTGTAAATCATGTGCAGATATGAAGCTTGAATCAGAAAAGCTTCATAGTCATAATCAGAATTTGGTTATTGAACTGTCAAAATACCAAGAGGCAAACATGGCTTTAACCCGGAATGAAAAAGAATTTAAATCTGTAATAGAAACATTAAAGAAAAATGTGTCCGAGGTTAACAAAGTAGTTTACCACAAACAAGTAAGTATAAATGAATACATTAATCTTGTGGAAGAAACTAAGAAGCAATTAGCCATTGCCCAATGCAAGCATGATGCGATCAAACAGAAATTGGATAGTTATTCTAACTCCCGATTTGTGCTTGATCACATCATAGACGTTCAACAACTGAAAGGTAACGTGAAAGGTGTAGGGTATAAGGCGTGTCCACCCCCTTTGATGGACAACTATACCAAGATGCCTGATGAAGAGGAAATGCCCCGGTATGAACCCAGTGTGCCTTTGAACTTTGAGGAATTTTCTACTGGCCTAGGGTTCAAACCGGAGAATTCTGAAAATACATCCACAGAGCAACAGGAAGCTTCAACATCCATGAAACAAAGTCCTCCAATCATCGAGGACTATGAGACATCGGATGATGAATCAGATGTGGCTGTAAGTGATCAGGATAAATCACTTAGCAAGATGAAAGGAGTAGATATTCCACGAGAGAATCACATCCTTTGTGATCCTGATACTCCTGAGGTTCCATCTGTTGAGAAGCAAGTGATTGATCCTGTCAAGGTTGATAAGACAGGTGTGTCTACTGTTAAAAGCAGTAATGTGTTGTACACCTTGGTTGGAGATAATAAAATCTATTCAGATCATGTTTTTCCAATTAAAAATGTAAATAAATCTTTGATTGACAAAGTCTTTGAAGACAATACAAACAAATTTTTGGGAAAAACACTGCCGGGAATTGTGGTAACACAATGTGATCCAATTCCTAAAGCTGAGATTAGGAAACAGTTTGGAAATCAAAAATCTCCAACCACTCAACAACCGACTGCTTCTAAGGGTAAACAACCACAACGAGCTCCAAAGCCAAAGGCTAAAGTTGAATCAAAAGGAGCTCGTTACATGAAGAAAGGAAAAGATGTTAAGTTTGTAGCATCAAAAGGTACAGATAAAATTGAGACTTTTGAAAACAAATCAAACACTGATTTTGTACAACAAGTCAAGATTTTGAAACGAAACAGTGATAACAATTACACCCAACACACAAACGGGTGTGATGAAAAAGCAAGTACCTCAGGTTCTACAAGCTCAACATCTGGTAGTCGATCTAGTTCTCCTAAGTCTGTTGATAAGAGAACTTGTTTCAAATGTGGAGAAATTGGGCACATTATCAGAAATTGCCCAAATGCTCCAAAGAAGAAGTTAGTTGAAAAGGCTCCACCTGAAGCAGTTCACCCTCAACGTCGGTCAGTTTCACCTAAACAAGATAAACGAACTGTAAAAGAACAAGAAACTAAGCAACGACGTAAGAACATAAAAACTGTTGAAAAAGCTTTAAAATCTGAAGTTAAAACAGTTCAAAAGGAACCAAGAGTGTCACAACCTGTAGAACCAGAATCTTCAAAAACTGGTAGGCACAGACAAACTTGGTTACCTAAGTCGGGTGACAATTCAGGGGGAGCAGTTGTTCTTGAAAACCATCAAGAGATAGAGCTTACGTATCGTGATGCCAAGGGACGACCCAAGACCACTAAGGCTTGGGTCCCCATTCTCAACTGATGTGTTTATTTGACATGTGCAGGATGTTCTAGGAGGAACTATTAATAGTCATTGGATTGTTGATAGTGGAGCATCCAGGCACATGACTGGCGACTTACGGCTCCTGTATGACGTGAGAAATATCAGAGGAGGGTATGTTGCCTTTGCGGGTGATAAAGGAGGGTACATCACTGGAGAAGGAAGTATCTCCAATGGCATCGTGTGCTTTGACAAGATCAATTATGTGAAGCAAATTGATCACAATCTTCTCAGTGTGTCGCAAATCTGCGATAAAAAGTTCTCAGTGATTTTTGATGATGCTGGCTGCTATGTGCTGAAACCTGGATTCAAAATTCCACAAGAATGGGTTCTCTTATCGGCTCCGAGAGTTAATGATCTTTATATTCTCGATATGAGCCAAGCGATTACTACATCTGCACAAGTTACTTGTTTTGTCTCAAAAGCCACAGAAAAGGAGTCTATATCTTGGCACAGAAGAATGGGACACATTCACTTGAGAAAAATGAACCATTTGGTGAAAAATAATCTTGTGAATGGTGTGCCTGTGAGAAGTTTTCATCTACAAGATATCTGTGTCTCGTGCCAAAAGGGGAAGCAAACAAAGAAGTCTCACCCTTTGAAGAGAATCAACACTGTCAGCATGCCTCTCGAACGTCTTCATATGGACCTTTTTGGACCTATGAAGCACAAGACAACGTTTGGTGATGCTTATTGTTTAGTAGTTACTGATGACTACTCTAGATTTTCTTGGGTATCATTTATGGCACACAAAAGTGAAACTCCTGGCATCCTCAAGGATCTTCTTACAATGTTAGAAAATCTCTATACGTTGAAAGTGAAAAGGATCCGAAGCGACAATGGAACTGAATTCAAGAATCAAGTTATGGATGAGTTTTGTACTTCTAAAGGCATTCTTCATGAGTACAGTTCTCGTTATACTCCACAACAAAATGGTGTCGCTGAGAGGAAGAATCAGACTATTATTGAAACTGCAAGAACAATGTTAGTAGAGTCGGAACTCCCTATTCAATTCTGGGGAGAGGCTGTATCGGCTGCTTGCTACACGTTGAACAGAGTTCTTACAGTTAAGAGACATGGCAAGACTTGCTTCGAACTCCTTCAGAGAAGGAAACCGGATCTTTCTTACCTTGAACCGTTTGGTGCTCCGTGTACTATGATTGAGCCGGATGGAAAGTTTGGTGCAAGAGCAATCGAGGGTTTCTTCCTTGGATATGCAACTCCGAATTTTCGTGTTTGGAATCTAGCTACTAAAAAGATTGAGCTATGGAGCGAAGTTAGGGTACAAAGGTACACGAGTCCTGTTAGGGCTCCGGGTGATCCGTGGATGTTCGATTATGATGGGCTATTTGACTCCTTTAATCTGCCAACCTTTGACGAAGAATCAGCAGCTGCTCGGATGCTGTTGGAAAGTGACAACGCTGCTGTCTCGCCATTGGTTAGACCTATTGTTGTTGACCCTCAAGCTTCTACGTCAGTCAACAATATGGTTCAAAATGAGGTTTATGAAGATGCTGCTGATTATAATGACTCGTCTGAAGATGATGAATATCATGATGCAGCCGAAGGATCTTCAGCTCCAGCTGCTCCTGTTCAAGGTGCCTCTGGTGATACACCTCATGCGCAGAATATAGATACTGCTGAAGGGAATGCATCCACTTCTACCCACCTTCCAGGTGTAGAGTTGGTTGTTGATCTTAATCTGAATAATTTGGGTATCAATGCTCGTGTACCGGATAATCCTGAAATGAGGATTCACGATACCCATCCACAGCAGAATATCATAGGAGATGTCCATCGCGGTGTGCAGACGCGTAATCAGCTGAGAAACAACCGGAATGCTGGTTTGTATTCAGCTATAAGAGAATCTGGCCAACAGAATGACTGGTCCTTCGCGTGCTACGTGTCACAAGAAGAACCAAAGTCGTGGAAGGAAGCATTGAAAGACAGTGCTTGGGTTGAGGCCATGCAGGAAGAATTACAGCAATTTCACAAGCTTGGTGTTTGGAAGCTTGTTGAAAAGCCTGAGAATTACAAGAAGATTGGCACTCGATGGGTCTTCAAATGCAAGAAAGACGACCGTGGAGTGGTTATTCGGAACAAAGCTCGTTTAGTCGTTCAAGGTTTTCGTCAGATAGAAGGAATCGACTACAACGAAGTCTATGCACCAGTTGCACGTCTGGAAGCTATTCGGATCTTTCTGGCTTATGCCTCATTCAAAGGATTCAAGGTTTACCAGATGGACGTCAAAAGTGCATTTCTACATGGTGTGGTTGAAGAAGAGGTATATGTCGAACAGCCTCCAGGTTTTGAAGATCCTGTTCATCCCGATCGGGTTTGGTTGCTCAACAAAGCTCTCTATGGTCTTCATCAAGCGCCACGAGCTTGGTACGCAACCTTATCTACATATCTGCTGGAGAACGGTTTTCGAAGAGGTCTTATCGATTGTACTCTCTTTATCAAAGAACAAGATGGAGATCTTCTTCTGGTACAGGTATATGTTGATGATATTATTTTTGGTTCTACTAATGATGTTTTGTGTAGGAATTTCGAGCGCATCATGCAGGATAAATTCGAGATGAGTGCTATGGGGGAAATGAATTTCTTTTTGGGCCTACAAGTGCAACAAACAGAGTCTGGGATATTCATCCATCAGACTAAATATGTTGGAGACATCTTGAGCCGGTTCCAGATGTCCGATGCAACGCCCATTGGTACCCCATTGCCAACTAATCACGGAATAACTCCTGACTTGAAGGGTGAACCTGTTAGCCCTTCATACTATCGCGCGATGATCGGATCCCTTATGTACCTCACAGCATCAAGGCCAGATATAATGTACCCAACGTGCCTACTTGCCAGATATCAAGTCAACCCGAAGGCCTCACATCTTGCAGCTGTCAAAAGGATTTTTCGTTATTTGAAGGCTTACCCCGACACCGGTCTGTGGTATCCTAGGGATAATAACTTTGACTTGGTCGCATTCAGTGATTCTGATTTTGGCGGATGTAAAATCGACGGCAAATCCACCACGGCTGGATGTCAGTTTTTAGGAAATCGCCTAGTCACATGGCAGTGCAAGAAGCAGACGTGTGTCGCTACATCAACATGCGAAGCTGAATACATTGCTGCCTCAAGTTGTTGTTCACAAGTTCTTTGGATCCAACAACAATTGCGGGACTACGGTTTTGAATTCCTAACTACTCCTATATATGTTGATAATTCTGCTGCTTTAGATATCACTAAAAATCCTGTGCAGCATTCAAAGACCAAACACATCGAAATCAAATATCACTTCATACGTGATTGCTTTGAGAAAAGGCTAATCGATGTTGTTAAGGTCCACACCGATGACCAACGTGCCGACTTATTTACCAAAGCTTTTGACAAATCTAGATTTGACTTCTTATTATTGGTAAATGGCATTAAGGTCAAGCAAGAGTAAACCAACATCGGAAAATCATTTTTGTAAATATCTTTGTGTGTTTTTAAATTTATCTTAGTTTGTTGATTTTAGGGGGAGTAAATCCAAAAATCGGAAAATACAAAAACATCGAAAAATTTCAAAAACACAAAAACAATAGAAAATCAAAAATGAGTTTCCTGGCGAGCAAAAGAGAAAATGATAGTACATCAGTGGTCTATCCAAACCTCTTTAAACCTTAAATGAAAAACGATAAGCAGCTCTATATAAGATGTATCGGTAGGCTCACAATCATTTTAAAGTGTACAGGGTGATATAAATCTTAATCGACTGAAGATCAGGTGGGAACCATTCATTGGCATATGGTCTTAGTACCGAAATTTCGTTTGATAGATTGCCGAGGTTCTGAGATATTCGGTCTTTATGCTGCTTATCATCTGGGTATCATGGTTGCCTCTATAAATAGACTAAGTCTAAGATCTTCCATGATACTATACATACGTGTACATATTTACATACTGCATTCGACCTCAATAAGTGATAAACAATCACATGTCCAAATCAATAAGTGATAAAATATCACATTTATCCGGGTGTCAAGTTCGTCTCTCTGCTGTACGGAAGTACTGACCTGTTCACGGACTTGCACCTGTGCCCTCATGCATACGAAAATCAAGTTCCTCATCAATAAGTGATTATATCACATAGGACTTGTTTTCAAATCAAAATAAGTGAGTATCTCACAATTTATACGGTCAAACAGATGATAATCGGTATACTCACCGGTAAGATGAACTCTCGTGCATACCTTGATACGGGAATGTGTCGTGATGTGGATGAACACCGGTCGGTAAGTATAAATCATACATTAACGTATCCTCTAAACATGATTACATCTGATAAGTTGAGCTTAAGTGGACAACAATACCGATAATTGTTATAGGATGCTTATCTTAATGTTAACTAACTGAACAACAAGAGTGTTTTGGCATGACCGTACACTGATATGATTCTCTTACCCTCGAAACTCGCAAAAAGAATGTCTGTATATATTTATTTACTGCTTAACTTTTATTGTTTTTCTTTTAAACAGTTTCGTCGTTTGGTGCATATCAGCACGACATTAGCGGTGATGTCGTTTGATAACACTCAAAGGATTTTAAATTGTTGTCTTTTAATTTCAAAAACACACCTGAAATCTGTGTTTTAATATAAACTTTATAAAAGCCAAAAAGATTTTATTTCTGCTTTATTTTCGATCGTACGATGTTGGAGCTCGAGTCTTCGTTACCTGAAACCTGAACGAAAACCGAATTGACTAATTCTTCATAAACGGTCGAAATTTGCATGTTTTGAAAGTTAAAGGCTAAAATTGAAAAATTTATTAAACTTTCAAACTGTCGGACGGTGTTTGATTGTGACATGGTCATTCGTGTGTCATTTGCTTATACTATGTTCCAAGCAGTTGTTCTCATTACGCGTTTAGATTTCTTGCATGTGCAGATTCTAAAGGCTAGGAGAACATGGTCGATGACAAGCTTTGGAATGAAGACACGACGAGAAGGCGCTCAAAAGATGAAGATGATCGAGTTGCCGCTGGCCGTCATCAACACCACAAGGATCTCACTTCATAAAGTTAAAGTATTTCACGAGCATAACTCAAGGGGGAGTTTATGTTTAGGGGGAGTTTGTTAACACACTTCCTACATGATACGGGTAGTTTGTTGATACACTCTCTGCTTTCAAGACGTGAAGACTTTGAAGATCCACCGACATTGAAGATTTGAAAGGACATCAGAGTTTTGGTAACTCGAAGACCAAAGACCGTCGAAGTTCAAGACGAGTCTGCATCTATAGAAGATAAAGACAAAGCTACAGCCAAGGGGGAGTTTGTTGGTGCACTTGTGTCTGTACTTTGTCTGTATTCGGTCTGTATAAAAACGATGTCCTAAGTCAGTCTGTAAGTTGACCAAGTAAACTATCCTCCTAGTTAGACTTGGACAACATGATGTTGTCTGGATCGAAGGATAGCCTCGAAGGATACAACTGATCCTTCGAGGTGCTCGAAAGATATGGTTCGACCATGGTTCGACCATTAGGCATCGAAGGATGATCCTTCGATGTCCATGCTGATCTTTCGGACACATTGTCATCGACAGATGATCCTTCGGACCATCTGTCGAATCCTTCGGACAGATCTGCTTTGTATGGGTATAAATACCCATGCAGTGTGTTAGTGTTATAGAGATGCACACTTAGAGAGTTAGAGAAACTCTGCTGGAAAACACACACACACACACTTTAGAGAGTTTGCAAACAAGATTGTAAACATTGTGCTTGTAACCGTAAACCTTCATACGTATTAATACAGTGGTGTTAATCGGTGAACTTTGTGTGTTCTTGTGTTTGTTCTTGCATCATTCCGGTTTGCCCGCTAGCTTGGATTCCGCACTCGCTAGTGGGTTAGTATAACAAGGTTTAGGTTTGTTCTCGATCCTCCGAGAAAAGGGACCTACATAGCGCTACATATGTCACGGTTAGGCTTGTACGAAGTTAATGATAAGTTTAACACATAAGTATCACCCAAGTTTAAAGTATCAAGCAATCACGTATACAAGCACGTTATAGGAATGTTTGTGTGTTTAAGCAAAATTTTCATGTGTAAGTTTTTAATAAGTAACATGTTACACCCCAAAAGTGGTAAAAGTAAAAGAGGGGAATACAAGTATACTCACGGTTTTGCAAGTCTTGAACTTGAGAATCCGATAGTAAGTTGGTTGTTGGATTAGCTAGTTGGAGCACCTTGTCCTTCTACACAAAGGAACAAAGTGTATGAGTTTGGGGAATCGGAAGATTAAGGATTCGAAACTAAAGTGACATGAAAATATTATATCAAAATAATCATCTCCACACATAACACTTGTATAACACTTGGTAACCCCAAGGGTTATAATGTTTTCATGAGTTGAACACCCATAAGAATCATAACAAGGTTTAGGTCCTTAGTGATGTCCTACTACTTTGACAAATGAACATAAATTCAACATCAAAGGTTCCAATGTACATAGATATTATTTAGGTTGTATAGTATATATTATTAAGTCCAAATGTTCAAGTATTTCAAGTATGAGGTAGAAGATTGCATCTTCATTTAGGTACCTCAAGATGTGTCATAGGAAATCATGTAGGAGGTAGGAAGAACAAGTTTCCATTTAGGCACCTCGTATATGTTCACCACTACACTTGTTATAACAACAAACAAGGAGGGTCATGAACTAAGATTAGTACAATAATGTAAACAATCTAAGCTATGAGAAATCATCAAATCATGTGGGGATTTTATGTTGGAAAAACCCAAGTTGTTCCATAATCACTCCTACATCAAGTTGAAGCTTGAACATGACTTGTGGGTTTAAAACCCTAATCAAAACAGAATTTATTTGAGGTTTAACCTCTGATGTTGTATGTCACAGCCCCGTTTTTAAGCTTAACTAACCATAGAAGTGGTTATAAGCATAAGCACGTGGGTTTGAGTGAGTTTGACTCATGTTTAAACAAAAATTAATGAAAACAAACTTGAACAGTGGACTTTGAAGCCTTTTTGCCGGATTTCCAGGGACTTGTTTGCTGTGAAACACCCTTAGAATCGAAGCCAAGGTCACGCCAAGTGTTCTGGAAAAAGAATGAGCGAAAACGGTTGAGAAACGAAGAAGTTATGCATACTTTTGTGAAGAGATGCAATTTTGCTCGAACTTCTGCTTTGGCAGCTTGTTTATGACGATTTGAGAGTGATTTAGAGTGATTTAATTGTGTTTGCAAAGTGAAATGAACTTGGAGAAGGGCTTGTATTTATAGGGAAGAGTTAGGGTGGCTTGTAGGTGAGTAATTAATGCCTAAACCAAGTTTAAAAGTCAAAAAAATAAGAAAAACCGCCCAAAAATCGCGTCTGATGGAATATTTACGCGCTGGGCTTCCTGGGCGGGCTTGCTGAGGGAGTGTTTAACAATTAAACAGGGCCGGATTTGTTTGAAAAGAAGTCGCAGCTCAGTGGTTGGTACATTTGTGTTTGGGGTGGCTGACCCGGGTTCGAGTCCTGGCATCAGCAACCTTTTTGTTTTATTATTTTTTACTTAAAACCCTATATTCCCATTTATTACATAATTTACCCCTGCACTTTAACTAACCATGTTATGTTATTTAAAGTATAACTAACTAACTAACTAACTTGGTTATCCATTCTTTTAATCATTTAGTTTATTTAAATAATTTGATTAAGTAATTTAACTAGGTTATTTTTAAACCTTAAAATCTAACGGAACTAACTGGATTAAAATAAACTTTTAATTAGCAAAATTAACTAAATAACCACATTTTATAAACTTTAAATTAGGATAAGGAGTATCTAATGGTTAATATATTTCACGAGACTTCCAATCTCATTATCAATTATTCTAACGAACATCAAGTGTCGGTAACTAACAAATTAAGGACCCTTGAATAATATTTCGTTCAAAAGGTGTACGAGTTTCACGTATTTGCAAGATTGGAACAAAGTTTCTAAGAATTATGAGTATGCAACAAATGTTTTATGAAATTAAAGGTATGAGCATGTAATAAGTATATTTAACACGAAATTAAAGAAATACGAGTTTTATTTATGAATCAAGTCTCCGATTTACAATGATCACAACGAAAGAACGATTACAAGAGCACAAGACTTCTAAAAATAGAAATACGAGCAAGACTAGCTATAAATGGAAAGTACAAATAAGCAGGGCGTTACACGCTGGACCGTGTAGTTGGTTGTGTCCGGGATATAGTTGAGACACAGTTCGGTGAAATAAGGAAGAGTTTTCGAGACTGCATCGAAAAAAGAATGAACCACCACAAACACCCGTTGTTTCAACACCTACATGGAAAAGTATCCCATACAACCCTTGACTTGTTGAGTGGAGAGGCAATTAGGAAGCTAGATGTCTTGTAGCGCTTTCATTCATCATGTGGTTGCCAAATATTGTACAGTTGTGGGTTGCCCTGTGCGTGTACGATAGAAAAGTACATGCGTAAAGGTAATAATTGTTAAACGTACAACACTTGTATGATATATTTCCGTTAATCATGTGACTTAAACAATGTTGTTTTTAACCTTGCAGAGCGTCCGATTCAACTCGAAGACATAGACGTCTTCTGGCGGAAGCTTAACTTCCAAAGTTGTAAATTGATAGACAATGACGTTGACATGGTCGAAGAGCTAAATATTGTTAGACAACAATTAGAGTCGCACCCCCCAGCTCTGCAAAAAAACCTGATGTCAAAGATTAAAGCGGTGTTGACTCCAAAGAAATCTACCAAGAAACCATCGGTTGTCCAACAAAATACTCGTGGCCGACCAACAACAAAGAAGGTACAACAAAGGTTGGATGAGGCCTCTCGTATAGATGAAGAATTGAGGAGAAGCTCCTTCGGTGATGCAAACACGTGCGTTGAAGGTTCCCGACAAAGTAAGTACGATAACCCTCGCCACAGCTCGTACGTTCCGTCACAGGCCTCTCAACAGTCAGTTATAAGGTCCCAAAAACCCAAAGCGAGCCTAAGCCGTTCAAAGAGTTCTAAGAAGAAAGAGACACGAGATAATCACGATTTTCCTTTAATCATTGGGACGAGAACGTGGGAATCATCAAACAATTTAAGTCTGCCATTCCGCCAGTGTTTCATCCGCACGTCTCGTGCATACGAGATGTGATGTCGGACGGTCATTGTGGGTTTCGGTCTGTGGCTGTGGGCTTAGGTATGGATCAGAGTTCATGGGGGCTCATTCGAAGGGACCTTGTCCAAGAAATGGATCAGAACGAATCGATTTGGTTCCCAATATTTGAAGCATGGGATGAAGGTTATTTTTACACGCATCGTCAGGGCCTAATTTGGGATCCAGTGTCCGGTTGTCCCCCGGATCACTGGATGGACTTCCCCTTAGCAGGACTTCTTATTGCACAAACGTACGGTATAGGGGTGCACCTGTTAACGACAACCATGGGAGGAGGAGATCGAGACTGACGTTTACACAGCGGAACTAGTGGTGGTTAATAGACCCACTCTTTTAGGGTTTTGGCAGGTGATTGCGGGGCCAAATACTTGGGAGCACGACAAGTCGAAGGGGAGGGTTTCATTTATTAGCGACCCATTGTACATGTAAGTACATTTATTATAGCAATTATTGTGATTATGTGTATTGTTTATTAATCTCTGTTTCTGTATTTCGCTAACACTATCTGCAAGTATATGCACCATATGCTCGCTACTTCTATTGTAGCGTGCGGCTACAGCCGTGAATGGTGTACGACCACAGATCTTTTTTTTCTTTTATTGTTTGTTGTACAGGAGGCCGTGCGCACTAGCACACGGTATAGCCCAGTACTACGCCTCCGCCCATCACCGGCAGGAGCGCGGATTTTTGTATGGCGGCGTGTACGTGACCGTCATTGCCCGTTCATTGGGCATCGTACCGGAGCAGGACCCATATTTACGGACGCCGCCAGTCATGCCGACGCGGATGGGTTTTCCATCGCTGTGGGGGATGACACTGATCAGGAGGTTCGCCATTGGCCCGCGGTTTGAAAACCGCAACGGGGGCATATGGACAGAGGAGCCCTTACCAGAGCAGTTCGAGCTAGTCTATCCTCCGGCACATCCTGATGATGCAGTGCCCGTGCCGGACCCTCCGGTGGATTTAGACGGTGCAGCGATGCCACCGCCACTGCCATCCCCACCTCCCGGGGCGCCTCAGTTTCCACGTCACGTTATTCCAGGTCATGCCTCAGGAGTTTCGCTACATCCGGAGGTACGAGCCGAGCTTTACAGGCTCAACGATTTGGTAAGTTAGTTGGTACGGGAGGCGTATGATAGACGAGAGAGAGAGGGGTTACACGCGATACCGCTCCCACCATTCCGAGCACCACATCATCAGCAGCAGCCAGATCCAGATTCGGATTCTGATGCATAGACCTGTTGTTTTTATTTTTGTTATGGATGTACAAACTTATCTTATATATTTTTTTATGGATGTACAAAAGTTATCTTATATATGTCATATTTATGTTTGTTTTCAGTTATTCGATTACTTAATGATTGTTGTCTTAAATTGATATAATACGGAAACAATATATGTTTTGAATATAATACGGAAACAATAAATCCCCTGAATATAATACGGAAACAATATTTGAACGAGATAAAATTTTAAAAACATTATAATATTTAATCGATAGAATCTATTTAAAGAGCCGATTTTTAAAATTGTTGATTTTTTATAGTGTAAAAAAAAAAAAAAAAAACAAAACTTTTTTTAAAACAAAAAAAAAATTCACCAAAAAAACACACCTTCAAAAACTATTAAAAAAACCACACCAAAACACCGCTTCTTTCAACCAAATAAAAACCCAATGCCTAGACGCCTCGTATATATAGGCCTGTACGAGGCGTCTAGGGTTTCTTAAACTTTGTGCCTGACATCTCTGAAGACCTCCTTGAATTCAGTGCCTAGACGCCCCGTATAGTCCTCCTATACAAGACGTCTAAGGCACAAAAAGTGTCCAAATAATGTGTGTGAATTGAATAGATGCAGCCTTATTTAAGCTTTAACGTTAAAAAAAAAAAAAAAAAAAAAAAAACCCTTAAAATCAATTTTCTCTCCATTTACTATTTATTGATGGCTAATAATAGCAATACTAAAAAACATTAATAGCATGTGAAGTGAACAAAGAGTCAAAATACATTTGGAATTTATACAAGAAAAAAAAGTAAAAAAAAAAAAACTAAAAATATGCATGTGGATGGCCATTGCTTGAATACCATGGTATAATAAGTTGCAGAAAGAGAATTGAGCTGCTTACCGTCAACTAATTGAAAAAAAGACTGAGCCACCGCTTCCTTACCACCATTCATAACCTGCCGCATGGCTGCTTTCCTTCAATCCAGACACCACAAATAGTGGAAAACCCTAAAACCTACAACCAGCCCCTGGTTTTCCCCCCTCTCTCCTCTTTCTCTCTCTTGAACAACCGAACACAGATGCAAAGAATTCTGCAACTCATCTTCAACATCTTGCTTGCATAGAACTTAAAGAAATATTCAAGTCAGTAAACGTTTTCTTCTAATCAATCTCCGTTTGATTATGGGGTTTGTTCATTGTTGTGTTTTGATTAAATCTGTTCATAGAAAATGGAATTTGGTTGCATAGATTAAATAGTTAAATAATATTAATGTTTTGATAATGAGGTTTTTTTTTCATTAAATCTGTTCATAGAAAATGGAATTTGGTTGCATAAATTAAATGGTTAAATAATATTAATGTTTTGATTATGAGGTTTTTTTTTGTTTTCATTAAATCTGTTCATAGAAAATGGAATTTGGTTGCATAAATTAAATGGTTAAATAATATTAATGTTTTGATTATGAGGGTTTTTTTGTTTTGATTAAATCTGTTCATAGAAAAGGGAATTTGGTTGCATAAATTAAATGGTTAAATAATATTAATGTTTTGATTATGAGTTTTTTTTTGTTTTGATTATGAGGTTTTTTTTTTTTTTGTTTTGATTAAATCTGTTTATAGAAAATGGAATTTGGTTGCAAAAATTGAAGAATTAAATTAAATAATATTAATATATAAGAACAGAAGCAAGTTGGAACTGATGGTTTAAGGTAAATCTTAAAAACCCAGATGTTTTATGTTGTTTTCTTTTGTACTTTCAACTTTCATCAAGTACAGAAGTAATCTTTTTCAAAACCCTAAAACTACCACCTTAAAGAGTACTTATTTTAATGCATCAGGTACAACAAGCACCGTTGAGCATACAAGAAATGAATGATCAATCAATCTTTTGCACCGATCAGTTTCCACAACTTTTTGATCTTCCATGCATGTCAGCTTCGTCATCTTCATCGTCCAATCCAGCACCCGCGGCAACGACATCGACCGCTTCTTCGATGTCGTCAGCGACCTCATCCGCGGCTTCATGGGCGGTGTTGCAGTCGGAGGGTGATGGTCCTAATCACGGAGATATTATTAGGGTCAGTAGAAAGAATAGTGAAGAGGTTCCGGTGAGGTGTACGGCGGCGAGTGGTGGTGGGTCAATGGATTGCATGGATGTAATGGAGAATTATGGGTATATGGATCTTATTGATAGTAATGAGATGTGGGATCCGTCTTCGATATTCGAACAAAACCCGCCCGATTTGCAACCGGAAAGTGAGGTGGTGGAAGAGGGTGAGATGAAGAAGGGTGGTGGTGACGGTGGAGGGCGGTTGGATGAACTCGGGGCGATGTTTTTCGAGTGGTTGAAGTCGAATAAAGAATTAATATCGGCGGAAGATATGAAAAAAATTAAGCTCAAGAAATCTACGGTTGAATGTGCTTCAAAAAGATTAGGATCTTCGCAAGAAGGAAAAAAACAACTACTAAAGTTGATTCTGGAGTGGGTGCAACAACACCAACTCCAGAGAAAAAATAACGGCATTGTGGAATTACACACCGCCGCTAATACCAACCCGGCCACACTATACCCTTCACAACATCTCCATGGACTCCCACCTCCAAGTGCAAATCCACCGCCAACTTTTAGCAATGGATTAATCTCTCATCCGCCGTGGATCTTGCCATATCCACCGTATATGGTGGATCAGACGGGTAATGGGATGGCTATGGTGGCTTCACCCGTGCAGCCACCATCTAGCTATTCCTATATGGGTGGTGATTATGATTCCAGTTTGGATTGTCAGATGAACCCGTATAACAATACGGGTTCGGGTGACTATCAAGTACTGGAATCTGCACCGTCATGGAATCCGTCACAGATTACTATGGCGGTGTCTCCCTACACCAATCAGTTTCCAGATGTGGGTAATAATTTTGCTCCACAATTTATGCCTCTAGCTCCGGGTTACCCCGATCAGTTTTCGTATAATATGGCGGTTAACTATGCGGCTGGTGGTGGTGACGAACAACGGTTAATGAGGTTGGGTTCTTCGGCTACTAAAGAAGCTAGGAAGAAACGAATGGCAAGACAGCGGCGGACTTACTTCCACCACCACCACTCTAGACAAAGTCAAAATAATCAACATAATCGTGTGGCGGATTCTGATCAACATCCACAGGCAATGCTGGTTGATGATAACTGCTCTGGAAAATCTCATGTAGGAAACGGGTTGTACTGGCCATCCACTGCCACCCTTCCACCACCACCACCACAAATGGAAGTTCCTCGTCGAACATCCTCCAGACCGCATCAGTCCAGTGACCGTCTATCAAAACAAACTTCCCCAGACAAGCTTCAGGTTGGCAAAGTTTAATTAAGTGCATATTTTAGTTTGTTTTTTGTAATCTGTAAAACAAAATTGATTCTTAGTTTGTTTAATTTGACAATTAGGGATTCAATACTGACAAGAATTTGAAGTTTCTGCTCCAAAAAGTATTGAAGCAAAGTGATGTTGGAAGTCTTGGGAGGATTGTGATGCCTAAGGTATAATCTTTAATATATTTTTGTTTATGTTCTAAAAGTTTTATTAAGATATTTGTGTAACTTAATGGAAACTGAATTTGTTTTATCAGAAAGAAGCCGAGAGTCACCTCCCGGATCTTAACTCGAGGGATGGAATCACCATTCCTATGGAAGATATCGGGACATCGCAAGTGTGGAATATGCGTTATAGGTATATATACAACGTTGTGTTGTAAAAGTTATTGTTTATTCACACTTCGTTTTATTGATTTGATGCCATAATTAAGAACACAAAATACCAACACTTAGGTTGTGCATCAAACTAATTTTCTTTCTTTGTGCTCATTTTGAATTGTGGAGTCTCAGGTTTTGGCCAAACAACAAAAGCAGGATGTACCTCCTTGAGAACACAGGTTAGTGACTTGTTAACAACTCTTTGCTATTATTGGAATACATGATCTCACTGTTTGCTATTTTATATATTTATTTCCGGGTGACACCAAAAATAGATATGAAACTTACCCGAATTAATAAGGGTGTGACATATTTAACATTGACCATGATATCATGAAGAAAAAGAATTAATCTTTACTTAATTGAGAAGTTGCAATTATTTCAAATGTTCGACAGATATTATACAATGATCAAGATATCATGAAGAAAAACAATTAACCTTTACATAACTGAAAAGGTTACAATCCTTTCATATGTTTAACAAAATAAGAGTAAACGCTTATAAGGTCGAACATAGATATAATAAAACATGAAAATATGTAAATATGGTTGTAGTATATTAAGGCTAGTGGGTATGGAGAGCCTCATCCCCAAGGGGATGAGCCGCCACGTCAGCGCCACGTAGGCTCGGCTTGGAGGGGATGGACCTAGGGGGTGGGGGATGAGCCCCTTTATGTATATATATGTATGTATGTATAGGTTATTGTGAGAGAAAGGAGGCCCGTCTCCTCCGGCTGTGGGGAGCCGCTTTTGCCGAGCCGAGCCCCAGGGGGGCGGTGTGGGGGACCGGCGCCGGTCCTAGCCGGGCCTCAGCCGGCCCCCATACCCTTTAGTCTAAGTTATCCACACTTATGGGTATCGACAAATTTGTTTGCAAAATGCGAAGCTGTACTTTCTAGAGTATATAATCTAATTTGTTGAACATTTCACTTATATCGTTACAAAAACTACCTAAAAATAGTTGAAGATTTTGTTTGTATCTTGGTTCTAATCTTTATTCTAAATCGTGTTCGTGTTTCAGGGGATTTCGTTAAAGCTAATGGGCTCCAAGAAGGGGATTTCATCGTTCTATACTCCAATGTCAAGTGTGGCAAATACGTAAGGATCTCATTGGACACTACATACATACATATATACATATAGGGGCGTACGGGGTGTGTTAATGGGGTTATTATCTTGCACAAAATTCAACTGACATGATCTGGTGTGCAGTTAATTAGGGGAGTGAAGGTACGGCAACCAGCGAGTGGGAAATCCGAGGGCAAAAAACCTGTTAAGAGAAGCTATCATAGCACCACTTAAGTCTGCTATAGGCTCCCCTTCAACTCGTGCACCGTGGTTTTATTACCATTAACAGCATTGATATCATCAAATGGACTGTAAAGCTTCTTCCATTTGCAGTTAAATATAATTCGCTAACTCAAGAGATCGCTCGACTACTGCATTAAGCTGATAATTAATGTTGTTTCGGGTTAATAGATTTAATGTTATCAACCATGTGTTGATTTATGTTGTGCTATTATGCTGGAGATCTCACCTTAATTAGGTCTCTACTTAATAATGACTTTATGTGTGATTTCACAGTATACTTACTGACCAGTATGACCGTATGTATAGTTTTATCATTATGTGATATGTGGTGTCAAAGGTTAACCATCTCCCCCGGCCCTAGACCATGGGTGGAGCAACTAGGCTCACTTGCACCTTTTGTAAGTTTGTTCTTTGTTGATGTATGTGGAATTCCAGAACCTTTTGAGCGTGGGGGACCCAGCAAATACTTTTAAGGGGTGCGGATGAGGGGTTCAACCAAATTTTTAAAGGGAGGCACCCGCCCACCCACCTACCCCTCTTACTAGGTCCACCTTTGCTTTTGGAATTTGGTTTTGTTGTCGGCGACATAAGTGTGTAATGCTGGTTCGTAAGGTTTATTGGGCAGTTTGCTTGATGGGATCGAGTTTTATAGATACATGTAGTGAGTTACGAGTGTAATAAGAGCAATGGCAATGCACCCGCACCACCTAAGATTATCTGAAACACCAAGTGATAGCGGTGGGTTCGGGCAGGGCCAGCCCAAGGGTAAGTAAACCCAAGCAAAGGCTTTGGGCCACCATTTAAGAAAGACCTCAAATTTAATAAAGACCGCTAGTTTTTGTATATATGTTTAAATTAGGGCAGTTAAACATAAAATAGTATGCTGATTGGGTGGTAAACTTCCTCTCTATTTACAGGTAAGGCATGGGTTCGAGACATTGTTTAACTGTTTTTTTTCGTTTGTTGTTTTTAAATACAAAGTCCAAAATCCAATTGCTACAAGCCCAGCAAAAAGAACCTCATTTATGTTGGTGCACTTGTGTCTGTACTTTGTCAGTATTCGGTCTGTATATAAACGATGTCCTCGGTAGTCTGTAAGTTGACCAAGTCAACCATCCTCCGGATTGACTTGGCCAACAGTTAACATATATTTGATATATGTGTCTGCATCGAAGGATAGCCTCGAAGGATATTGTTGATCCTTCGAGGTGCTCGAAAGATATGGTTCGACCATGGTTCAATCATTAGACATCGAAGGATGATCCTTCGATGTCCATGCTGATCGTTCGAGCTCCCTGTCATCGATAGATGATCCTTCGGACCATCTATCGAGTCCTTCGACCAGACCTGCTATGTATGGGTATAAATACCCATGCAGTGTGTTAGTGTTAAAGAGATGCACACATAGAGAGTTAGAGAAACTCTGCTGAAAAACACACACACACATACTTTAGAGAGTTTGCAAACAGATTGTAAACCTTGTGCTTGTAACCGTAAACCTTCATACGTATTAATACAGTGGTGTTAATCGGTGAAATCTTGTGTGCTTGTTTCTCTACTTGCTTCATCCCGGTTTGCCTACTAGCTTGGATTCCGCACTCGCTAGTGGGTTAGTATAACAAGGTTTAGGTTTGTTCTCGATCCTCCGAGAAAAGGGACCTACAAGTGGTATCAGAGCCTCGCTCTTTACCTTGTTTAAAACCGGTTTTGTTCAAGTTCTTTGGTGTGTTTGGACACTAGGTTTAGCACCCGTTTTGGTGGTTTTTCTTGCTTTTCTAAACTGAAAAACGGCTTCTAAACCTTCGGGAGTGTTCGGGGTCGGTTTGGGTAACATAAAAAATTGTTTTTGTGAAACTTTGATTTTTCCGGCCGTGTTCCGATCATCTTTCCGGTGACTGGACTTGGGGATAAGGTTGCTTGTTTTGGCAAACTTTTTGAAAGTCAAAAAGTTGGTGAAGATTTGTGTGCAGAACATACTTTCTGCCGAAAGCAACTTCACCTACCTGTCACCTTTCTCACCAACCTGTCCTTTCGTGTCAGTGTGTCAGTAAGTTTTCGAAGGATATCTTTCGATTTCGAAAGATCATCTTTCGATTGGAGACAGCTCGAAAGATTAGCATCCTTCGAGTAGTCTTTCGAAGTCTGAGAAGTATCCTTCGTAGTTGGAATCTTTTCGAAAGTTGGTTGTCCGAAAGATAAGGATACATCTCGAAAGATAAGGATCTTTCATTGTGAATCTTTCGAGATCAGTTTTCGAAAGATATAGATCTTTCGAACTGTGAATCTTTCGTGATAATCAGTCGAAAGATAAGGATCTTTCATTGAGAATCTTTCGAAGGCTTTGCTCGAAACTCAACAGTAATCTTTCGATCACTGTTGATCCTTCGAACAAGTCTTGATCTTTCGATCAGATTGTATCTTTCAATTGTTGTCTGTTTGTTGTTAACAGTTTGTGGTGTGTAGGTTATTTGTTAATTTTTGATCACAATGAGTTGCACAAGTCCTTGGGATTGGAGTACGGATCCACAACCAGATCTAAAACAGATGTCGATGGCTGAATATATGACGAGTGCCATACCTAAACAACAACAGTCAATAAGTTCATGTCAATGGGCTTTGGTATCCAATCAAAGTCAAAGTCTTCAAAATCTTCTGATTAGTGAGAGTGAAACAGGCAGTAACAATCGTCCACCAAAGCTGAACCACATGAACGATTTTCCGTCATGGAAAGGCCGCTTTCACACATATGTTCAAGGACAAAGCACCGACCTTTGGATGTGTTTTGTCAATGCATTCAATGAAAGTCTTGAAAGTAGAGCATCCACTTCAGAAGGTTACGCCAACATGCTTGAAAATGACAAGAAGGCTTATGAATTGGAGAAAAAGGCCTATGCCATACTTACTCAAGCACTCAACAAAGACATCTACCATCAGTTTTCATATTGCAAGACCACGAAAGCATTGTGGGATGCCTTAGTTGCTAGAGGAGAAGGCAATGCAGCTGCTCGAAAGTCTAGGCATGATTTGTTGAAGAAAGAATTTGAATCTTTTCAGTTTTTGGAAAACGAGACTCTGAATGATATGACCACACGTTTCTATCATTTGATTAGTGAAATGTGTGCTTATGGGGTGGCAGCTACTCAACAAGACATGGTGAATAGGTTTGCTGACGCCCTACCCCCAAAATGGAGTTCGTTTATTGAGTTGTTGAAGCATACTAAAGCTCTAGATGAGATTAACATCTATGAGTTCATTCAGAAGCTGGAACATAAAAATGATGAAGAAATTAGGAAAGCAAGGCGTGCTCCAGCTCCTCAGAATACAGAAATGTATTTGCCTGGTTTTGGTCCTTCAGCTAGTTCTAGTTCTGTTCAGCAACCGAAGCTTCAAACTGCTTTTGTGTCCAATACGAGTTCCTTTCCATTTCCTCAATCAACAGCTGCTCCACCACAACCTCAATTCGATCCGAGGTCCTATATTCCTGTTCCAACACAGCCACATCCACAACCTCAACAACAACAACAGCAAGCTCACTATACAAGCAATCCTCAACCTCAGCCTCAAAGTCATCACACAATCCGAGTCGACAACTCAAATCTTTCACACCTTAGCATTGAAGTTGCTAAGGAACATATGGAAATTATCAACACCATGGTCAGTGCTTACTGTGGTTTGGTAGCTGGTCAGCTTGGAAACATCAACATGACCAATGAAGATTATGATCAGATCGACAAGGAAGAAATGGAGTTGATGGATATTAAATGGGCTTTTGCTAGTGCGGTTAGAAGGGCAAAAGATTTCATGGCGCGAACTGGAAGAACTTCGTTGGAAGGAAAGAAAAACACGAAGTATGGGTTTGATATTAATGCTGTCACGTGCTTTAACTGTGGCGAGAAAGGGCACTTTAAACGTGAGTGCACTCGACCAACAAAACACGGCAATCACAACCCGTTCAGAAACCAGACTAATGTGAATGCCCAACAAGAAAACCGTGAACGGAGGATGGTGGCAGTGAACAACAATCAGGGACAGCCTGGAAATACCAATCACAATCGTGCTTTGGCTGTTCAAGCAGATGAAGGCTGTGACTGGTCAGTTCAGTTTGGTGAAGGTGATCAAGGAAGTGGAACTGCATTGTATGCTAAGGTCATCGAGCAGGTTCATAAAGAAGAATCTTCTGGGAGCGATGACAGTTCTAGTTATTCGGGCAGTTCGGATGAAGAAGGCTCTGTTTCTGGGGATAATCACTCAGAGCCTGATGTGAATGAAGAAGGAGATGATGATATACAGGAGCTACTGAATGAAGCTGATGAGCTTAAATGTCAGAAATCAATTCTGATTAGGAAGGCTGCTGCTACATCAATGGAAATGGAAAAGCTATTCTCTGAAGATGGAGCTTTTTCTTTTCAAACTGCCTTTATGGCAAATGGTTCAGCCTCTACTAGTCAGGTAACTTCTGAACCTCCTGCTCCTAGTATTTGTAAATCATGTGCAGAGATGAAGCTTGAATCAGAAAAGCTTCATAGTCATAATCAGAATTTGGTTATTGAACTGTCAAAATGCCAAGAGGCAAACATGGCTTTAACCCGGAATGAAAAAGAATTTAAATCTGTAATAGAAACATTAAAGAAAAATGTGTCCGAGGTTAACAAAGTAGTTTACCACAAACAAGTAAGTATAAATGAATATATTAACCTTGTGGAAGAAACTAAGAAGCAATTAGCCATTGCCCAATGCAAGCATGATGCGATCAAACAGAAATTGGATAGTTATTCTAACTCCCGATTTGTGCTTGATCACATCATAGACGTTCAACAACTGAAAGGTAACGTGAAAGGTGTAGGGTATAAGGCGTGTCCACCCCCTTTGATGGACAACTATACCAAGATGCCCGATGAAGAGGAAATGCCTCGGTATGAACCCAGTGTGCCTTTGAACTTTGAGGAATTTTCTACTGGCCTAGGGTTCAAATCGGACAGTTCTTCAAACACAGCCCCTAAGGAACAAGAAACTTCACCATCCATGAAACAAAGTCCTCCAATTATCGAGGACTATGAGACATCGGATGATGAATCAGAAGTGGCTGTAAGTGATCAGGATAAATCACTTAGCAAGATGAAAGGAGTAGATATTCCACGAGAGAATCACATCCTTTGTGATCCTGATACTCCTGAGGCTTCATCTGTTGAGAAGCAAGTGATTGATCCAGTCAAGGCTGATAAGACAAGTGTGTCTACTGTTAAAAGCAGTAATGTGTTGTACACTTTGGTTGGAGATAATAAAATCTACTCAGATCATGTTTTTCCAATTAAAAATGTAAATAAATCTTTGATTGACAAAGTCTTTGAAGACAATACAAACAAATTTTTGGGAAAAACACTGCCGGGAATTGTGGTAACACAATGTGATCCAATTCCTAAGGCTGAGATTAGGAAACAGTTTGGCAATCAAAATTCTCCAACCACTCAACAACCGACTGCTTCTAAGGGTAAACAACAACAACGAGCTCCAAAGCCAAAGGCTAAGGTTGAATCAAAAGGAGCTCGTTACACGAAGAAAGGAAAAGATGTAAAATTTGTAGCATCAAGAGGTACAGATAAAATTGAGACTTTTGAAAACAAATCAAACACTGATTTTGTACAACAAGTCAAAATTTTGAAACGTAACAGTGATAACAATTACACCCAACACACAAACGGGTGTGATGAAAGAGCAAGTACCTCAGGTTCTACAGGTTCAACATCTGGTAGTCAATCAAGTTCTCCTAAGTCTGTTGAAAGGAGAACTTGTTTCAAATGTGGAGAAATTGGGCACATTATCAGAAATTGCCCAAATGCTCCAAAGAAGAGATTTGTTGAGAAAACTCCACCTGAAACAGTTCACCCTCAACGTCGGTCAGTTTCACCTAAACAAGATAAACGAACTGTAAAAGAACAAGAAACTAAACAACGACGTAAGAACATAAAAACTGTTGAAAAAGCTTTAAAATCAGAAGTTAAAACAGTTCAGAAGGAACCAAGAATGTCACAACCTGTAAAACCAGAATCTTCAAAAACTGGTAGGCAAAAACAACCTTGGTTACCTAAAAAGGGTGACAATTCAGGGGGAGCAGTTGTTTTGAAAAACCATCAAGAGATTGATATCACGTTTCGTGATGCTCAGGGACGACCCAAGACCACTAAGGCTTGGGTCCCCATTCTCAACTGATGTTTTACTTGACATGTGCAGGATGTTCTAGGAGGAACTATTAATAGTCATTGGATTGTTGATAGTGGAGCATCCAGGCACATGACTGGCGACTTACGGCTCCTGTATGACGTGAGAAATATCAGAGGAGGGTATGTTGCTTTTGCGGGTGATAAAGGCGGGTACATCACTGGAGAAGGAAGTATCTCCAATGGTATCGTGTGCTTTGACAAGATCAATTATGTGAAGCAAATTGATCACAATCTTCTCAGTGTGTCGCAAATCTGCGATAAAAAGTTCTCAGTGATTTTTGATGATGCTGGCTGTTATGTGCTGAAGCCTGGTTTCAAAATTCCACAAGAATGGATTCTCTTATCGGCTCCGAGAGTTAATGATCTTTATATTCTCGACATGAGCCAGGCGATTACAACATCTGCACAAGTTACTTGTTTTGTCTCAAAAGCCACAGAAAAGGAGTCTATATCTTGGCACAGAAGAATGGGACACATTCACTTGAGAAAGATGAACCATTTGGTGAAAAATAATCTTGTGAATGGTGTGCCCGTAAGAAGTTTTCATTTGCAAGATATCTGTGTCTCGTGCCAAAAAGGGAAGCAAACAAAGAAGTCTCACCCTTTGAAGAAAATCAACACTGTCAGCATGCCTCTCGAACGTCTTCATATGGACCTATTTGGACCTATGAAGCACAAGACAACGTTTGGTGATGCTTATTGTTTAGTAGTTACTGATGACTACTCTAGATTTTCTTGGGTATCTTTTATGGCACACAAAAGTGAAACTCCTGGCATCCTCAAGGATCTTCTTACAATGTTGGAAAATCTCTATACGTTGAAAGTGAAAAGGATCCGAAGCGACAATGGAACTGAATTCAAGAATCAAGTTATGGATGAGTTTTGTACTTCTAAAGGGATTCTTCATGAGTACAGTTCTCGTTATACTCCACAAAAAAATGGTGTCGCTGAGAGGAAGAATCGAACTATTATTGAAACTGCAAGAACAATGTTAGTAGAGTCGGAACTCCCTATTCAATTCTGGGGAGAGGCTGTATCGGCTGCTTGCTACACGTTGAACAGAGTTCTTACAGTTAAGAGACATGGCAAGACTTGCTTCGAACTCCTTCAGAGAAGGAAACCGGATCTTTCTTACCTTGAACCGTTTGGTGCTCCTTGTACTATGATTGAGCCGGATGGAAAGTTTGGTGCACGAGCTATCGAGGGTTTCTTCCTTGGATATGCTACTCCGAATTTTCGTGTTTGGAATCTAGCTACCAAAAAGATTGAGCTATGGAGCGAAGTTAGGGTTCAAAGGTACACGAGTCCTGTTAGGGCTCCGGGTGATCCGTGGATGTTCGATTATGATGGGCTATTTGACTCCTTTAATCTGCCAACCTTTGACGAAGAATCAGCAGCGGCTCGAATGTTGTTGGAAAGTGACAACGCTGCTGTCTCGCCATTGGTTAGACCTATTGTTGTTGACCCTCAAGCTTCTTCGTCAGTCAACAATATGGTTCAAAATGAGGTTTTTGAAGATGCTGCTGATTATAATGACTCTTCTGAAGATGATGAATATCATGATGCAGCCGAAGGATCTTCAGCTCCAGCTGCTCCTGTTCAAGGTGCCTCTGGTGATACACCTCATACGCAGAATGTCGATACTGCTGAAGGGAATGCATCCACCTCTAACCACATTCCTGGTGTGGAGTTGGTTGTTGATCTTAATCTGAATAATTTGGGTATCAATGCTCGTGTACCGGATAATCCTGAAATGAGGATTCACGATACCCATCCCCAGCAGAATATCATAGGAGATGTCCATCGCGGTGTGCAGACGCGTAATCAGCTGAGAAACAACCGGAATGCTGGTTTGTATTCAGCTATAAGAGAATCTGGTCAACAAAATGACTGGTCCTTCGCGTGTTACGTGTCACAAGAAGAACCAAAGTCGTGGAAAGAAGCATTGAAAGACAGTGCCTGGGTTGAAGCCATGCAGGAAGAATTACAGCAATTTCACAAGCTTGGTGTTTGGAAGCTTGTTGAAAAGCCCGAGAACTACAAGAAGATTGGCACTCGATGGGTCTTCAAATGCAAGAAAGACGACCGTGGAGTGGTTATTAGAAACAAAGCTCGTTTAGTCGTTCAAGGTTTTCGTCAGATAGAAGGAATCAACTACAACGAAGTCTATGCACCAGTTGCACGTCTGGAAGCTATTCGGATCTTTCTGGCTTATGCCTCATTCAAAGGATTCAAGGTTTACCAGATGGACGTCAGAAGTGCATTTCTACATGGTGTGGTTGAAGAAGAGGTATATGTCGAACAGCCTCCAGGTTTTGAAGATCCTGTTCATCCCGATCGGGTTTGGTTGCTCAACAAAGCTCTCTATGGTCTTCATCAAGCGCCACGAGCTTGGTATGCAACCTTATCTACATATCTGCTGGAGAACGGTTTTCGAAGAGGTCTTATCGATTGTACTCTCTTCATCAAAGAACAAGATGGAGAACTTCTTTTGGTACAGGTATATGTTGATGACATTATTTTTGGTTCTACTAATGATGTTTTGTGTAGGAATTTCGAGCGCATCATGCAGGATAAGTTCGAGATGAGTGCTATGGGGGAAATGAATTTCTTTTTGGGCCTACAAGTGCAACAAACGGAGTCTGGGATATTCATCCATCAGACTAAATATGTTGGAGACATCTTGAGCCGGTTCCAGATGTCCGATGCAACGCCCATTGGTACCCCATTGCCCACTAATCACGGAATAACTCCTGACTTGAAGGGTGAACCTGTTAGCCCTTCATACTATCGCGCGATGATCGGATCCCTTATGTACCTCACAGCATCAAGGCCAGATATAATGTACCCAACGTGCCTACTTGCCAGATATCAAGTTAATCCGAAGGCCTCACATCTTGCAGCTGTCAAAAGGATTTTTCGTTATTTGAAGGCTTACCCCGACACCGGTCTGTGGTATCCTAGGGATAATAACTTTGACTTGGTCGCATTCAGTGATTCTGATTTTGGCGGATGTAAAATCGACGGCAAATCCACAACGGCTGGATGTCAGTTTTTAGGAAATCGCCTAGTCACATGGCAGTGCAAGAAGCAGACATGCGTCGCTACATCAACATGCGAAGCTGAATACATTGCTGCCTCAAGTTGTTGTTCACAAGTTCTTTGGATCCAACAACAATTGCGGGACTACGGTTTTGAATTCCTAACTACTCCTATATACGTTGATAATTCTGCTGCTTTAGATATCACTAGAAATCCTGTGCAGCATTCAAAGACCAAACACATCGAAATCAAATATCACTTCATACGTGATTGCTTTGAGAAAAGGCTAATCGATGTTGTTAAGGTCCACACCGATGACCAACGTGCCGACTTATTTACCAAAGCTTTTGACAAATCTAGATTTGACTTCTTATTATTGGTAAATGGCATTAAGGTCAAGCAAGAGTAAAACCAACATCGGAAAATCATTTTTGTAAATATCTTTGTGTGTTTTTAAATTTATCTTAGTTTGTTGATTTTAGGGGGAGTAAATCCAAAAATCTGAAAATCCAAAAACATCGAAAAATTTCAAAAACACAAAAACAATAGAAAAACAAAAATGAGTTTCCTGGCGAGCAAAAGAGAAAATGATAGTACATCAGTGGTCTATCCAAACCTCTTTAAACCTTAAATGCAAAACGATAAGCAGCTCTATATAAGATGTATCGGTAGGCTCACAATCATTTTAAAGTGTGCAGGGTGATATAAATCTTAATCGACTGAAGACCAGGTGGGAACCATTCATTGGCATATGGTCTTAGTACCGAAATTTCGTTTGATAGATTGCCGAGGTTCTGAGATATTCGGTCTTTATGCTGCTTATCATCTGGGTATCATGGTTGTATCTTTTACCGAAAAATAACGGGGACGCAAGTCTAGATCTTCCATGATACTATACATACGTGTACATAATACATACTGCATTCGACCTCAATAAGTGATAAACAATCACATGTCCAAATCAAATAAGTGATAAAAATATCACATTTATCCGGGTGTCAAGTTCGTCTCTCTGCTGTACGGAAGTACTGACCTGTTCACGGACTTGCACCTGTGCCCTCATGCATACGAAAATCAAGTTCCTCATCAATAAGTGATTATATCACAAAGGGCTTGCTTTCAAATCAAAATAAGTGAGTATCTCACAATTTATACGGTCAAACAGATGATAATCGGTATACTCACCGGTAAGATGAACTCTCGTGCATACCTTGATACGGGAATGTGTCGTGATGTGGATGAACACCGGTCGGTAAGTATAAATCATACATTAACGTATCCTCTAAACGTGATTACATCTGATAAGTTGAGCTTAAGTGGACAACAATACCGATAATTGTTATAGGATGCTTATCTTAATGTTAACTAACTGAACAACAAGAGTGTTTTGGCATGACCGTACACTGATATGATTCTCTTACCCTCGAAACTCGCAAAAAGAATGTTTGTATATATTTATTTACTGCTTAACTTTTATTGTCTTCTTTTAAACAGTTTCGTCGTTTGGTGCATATCAGCACGACATTAGCGGTGATGTCGTTTGATAACACTCAAAGGATTTTAAATTGTTGTCTTTTAATTTCAAAAACACACCTGAAATCTGTGTTTTAATATAAACTTTATAAAAGCCAAAAAGATTTTCTTTCTACTTTATTTTCGATCGTACGATGTTGGAGCTCAAGTCTTCGTTGCCTGAAACCTGAACGAAAACCGAATTGACTAAATCTTCATAAACGGTCGAAATTTTGCATGTTTTGAAAGTTAAAGACTTAAAGTTGACAAATTTGTTAAACTTTCAAACTGTCGGACGGTGTTTGATTGTGACATGGTCATTCGTGTGTCATTTGTTTATACTATGTTCCAAGCAGTTGTTCTCATTACGCGTTTAGATTTCTTGCATGTGCAGATTCTAAAGGCTAGGAGAACATGGTCGATGACAAGCTTTGGAATGAAGACACGACGAGAAGGCGCTCAAAAGAGGAATATGATCGAGTTGCCGCTGGCCATCATCATCACCACAAGGATCTCACTTCATAAAGTTAAAGTATTTCACGAGCATAACTCAAGGGGGAGCTTATGTTAAGGGGGAGTTTGTCAACACACTTCCTACATGATACGGGCAGTTTGCTGATACACTCTCTGCTTTCAAGACGTGAAGACTTTGAAGATCCTCCGACATTGAAGACTTGAAAGGACATCAGAGTTTTGGTAACTCGAAGACCAAAGACCGTCGAAGTTCCAGACGAGTCTGCATCTATAGAAGATAAAGACAAAGCTACAGCCAAGGGGGAGTTTGTTGGTGCACTTGTGTCTGTACTTTGTCAGTATTCGGTCTGTATATAAACGATGTCCTCGGTAGTCTGTAAGTTGACCAAGTCAACCATCCTCCGGATTGACTTGGCCAACAGTTAACATATATTTGATATATGTGTCTGCATCGAAGGATAGCCTCGAAGGATATTGTTGATCCTTCGAGGTGCTCGAAAGATATGGTTCGACCATGGTTCAATCATTAGACATCGAAGGATGATCCTTCGATGTCCATGCTGATCGTTCGAGCTCCCTGTCATCGATAGATGATCCTTCGGACCATCTATCGAGTCCTTCGACCAGACCTGCTATGTATGGGTATAAATACCCATGCAGTGTGTTAGTGTTAAAGAGATGCACACATAGAGAGTTAGAGAAACTCTGCTGAAAAACACACACACACATACTTTAGAGAGTTTGCAAACAGATTGTAAACCTTGTGCTTGTAACCGTAAACCTTCATACGTATTAATACAGTGGTGTTAATCGGTGAAATCTTGTGTGCTTGTTTCTCTACTTGCTTCATCCCGGTTTGCCTACTAGCTTGGATTCCGCACTCGCTAGTGGGTTAGTATAACAAGGTTTAGGTTTGTTCTCGATCCTCCGAGAAAAGGGACCTACAATTTAGTAGGCCCCAAATCTTTAGTTCGTTTTGGGCCTCTAAAACGGTTGAGCCAGCCCTGGGTTCGGGTCAAAGGAAACGGGTCTAGACTACAATCTGATCAATTGGGGCTCTATGAGGAGGTTAAATAAAAAAAAAAACTAACCCATGTTGGCTCAAAACACCCACGTAGCATCACCACATATTTATTCCACTAATTTATAGTTTTATTTTTGTGCTTTGAAACTTGTTCTTCAAGCTTCCCAAGTAGTACTTAGTTTTGTTTCCTTTTTATCGGGACATGTAGCAACACATGTTTTCTTATCTATATGTATCGAAGTCTATGAATGAAAGGCAGTGTGTGTTTATGAAAAAAAAGTTTACTTGTTAATTTCCTCATTCTTTATGAGTTTGATGAATTGTTTTTCATGCTAGTTCAAGTTTGGCAACTTGAATGGTGTTCGTGGCGTCTAATTGCGGATTTGGTGTCTATGTATCTTAATCCAATTTTAGTTGCCCTACCGTACGTTTATGTGGTGTATCTGTATCATAAACGAACTGTAGATATCTGTTTCTTTCCAATTAAAAATATCTACCCGTTGCATACTTTAATTCCTATCACCAAGGACACTGTCCGTGAAGGACCGTGAAAAACGCCTCCCCCTCTGGTTCCGGTTCACGCCCGTGAAGTTGAAAAACCATTTGTTGTTGATGTTCTAACTGTGGTGATCCAACGTTAGGATGGAGAAGAGACATGGAGAATGTTATTGGTTAAAAATGATAATACTACTAGTTATATTTTTAGAGTATGGTTCCTGCGGAAAGTGTGTTTTTCCTAGAAAGTCTAGGAAGCGATCTGGTCCATCCGATTGGTGTGTTTAATGGCTTAGATCAAATGGATGGCATTTTCGTAATATCTGAGTTATATAATTATAGACTTTTAATATAGTGAGGGTATTTTGGTAATTGGAAGTGTTTTAAATAAGTCAAGAAACTGTCATATCAATAACCAAATCCCTAAAATCATGCGATTTCCCCTTCTTTCTCTCTCTCTCTCTCTCTCTCTCTCCCTCTCTAAACCGATCTCTTTCCCCTTGCTGCTGGCGACGCAAAACAGGACCCCAAAAAGCATCCAGATTTCGGTTCCAAAGCTTGTTCATACCCCTTTTCTTCACTAGGTATTCATATCTTGTGTTGTGATTAAAGTTCTTGAAGTGCATATACGTTTTCGGTCGTAATCTGCTTGTAACTTGGCTGCGTTTTTGCTGTTTTAATTGATGATTGTAGAGAGGATTGTACCTTGGTTTCTGAGTCGTTCTTGATAAATGGAAGGATTACCAGCATGGATGGTAAAACACAGCGTCAAGAAATCTGCTTGCTGTTAAAACACAGCGTCAAGAAATCTGCTTGCTGTTAAAACACAATGTCCAGCAATCTGCTTGTTGTTAAAACACAGTGTCAAGGAAATCTGCTTGCTGTTAAAACACAATGTCAAGAAATCTGCTTGCTGTTAAAACACAATGTCAAGAATCCTCCAGCAATCTGCTTGTTGTTAAAACACAGTGTCAAGAAATATGCTTGCTGTTAAAACACAACGTCAAGAAATCTGCTTGCTGTTAAAACACAATGGCCAGCAATCTGCTTGCTGTTAAAACACAGCGTCAAAAAATCTGCTTGCTGTTAAAACACAATGTCAAGAAATCTGCTTGCTTTTAAAACACAATATCAAGAATCCTCCAGCAAATCTCCTGACTTAAAACACAATCAGATTTGTTAAACTTCAGTATAAAACAACCTGTTGTAAAACACATTATGATGTAATTTAATAATAAAAAAACACAATGTGATGTAATGTGACATAGACAACAACATAAAACACATTCAGAGTGTTAAAAATGCAAAAGAACTGTTAAAACACAACCTGATTATATATTGACTTCAGAGTGTTAAAACACACTGACTTCAACCTCTCTGACTGGTAAAACACATCACCAAGACCTGCTGATAGTTTTCCAGATAAACACATTGACCTCCAGATTTGAATTCGAAAACAACAAAAATTCCGAAAATCATGGAATGTTAGTTAATGAAAAATAAATTCCAAAAATAAAATTAAAATGTGAAATTACATAGTTGCCCTTTTAGTTAAAATAACTCAATGCCACATGTCCAATTCTCATTGCTTCCTAGACTTTCTAGGAAAAATAGACTTTCCACCCAACTCCTACTCTATATTTTTAAAACTAAAAATCAATAAATATCTAACATGTATAGGTAAAGTTCTACTAAAAGTAACTAGGTTTAAAGAAGTTCGCCGCGTTGCGGCGAATTTCTTTTGTTATTTAGTCTGTGTTTACATGTGTTTTGAAATCACTACGAGCGTGTTACGAACAGAACTGCTGAAAAGAATAAAAAGAAAATGTAGAAAAAACACTAAAAGATAACCGAAAGAAAATGAAACAAAAAAGTTGTATGGTAACGATGTTGTTCGTATGAAACGCGTGGTAAGAGATGAGCAAATTGTTCTGGGTACCGGTACCAAATTTGCCGAACCGAAAGATCTTAAATACCAATTCGGTACCGACTTTTGGTGTTCCTGGTACCAGTTCACTACCGTTTTTTACCTTCATATACCGGTACCGTAACTGGTATTTTCGGTATCAGTACCGATTCTGTATCGGTTGGCACCGAGCTCATCCCTACCCCTAAAACGAAAAAAGAAAAAATTAAAAGTTGAAGCAAATCTACAAAAAAAGTTGTATGATACAGTTGTTCGTACAGTAACCGTGATCAGGGATGAGCAAATGGTACCGGGTATCCGCACTGAATTTCCCGAACCAAAAGATTTCCAATATCAATTCGGCACCAACTTTTGGTGTTTTATGTATTAGTGTCGGTTTTTAACTTCATGTACCGATACCGAACAGGACCGTACCGGTATTTTCGATACCAGTACTAGTTCGATATCGGTTGACACCAATCTTATCCCAACCCCTGATATTAAAAAAAGGATTAAATTTAAAAGGTAAAGAAAATAATTAAACAGGACCGTACCAGTATTTTTGATACCAGTACTGGTTCGATATCAGTTGACACCAAGCTTATCCCAACCCCCTGATATTAAAAAAAAAGATTAAAGTTAAAAAGTAAAGAAAATAAGTATTATTATAATATTAAAATAATAAAAGTATTAAAAACTATATATTATTATAATATTAAAATCACTATTCATTTCAGTTGATTTAATAATATATAATAATAATAATAATAATAATAATATAATAATAATAATAATAATAATAATAATAATAATAATATATAGTAATATATATTAATAATATATAGTAATAATTATTAACATTGAGATAGATATGTCAGGCAAGATGAAAATCTAAAATCTATATCCATATCGATAATTTATCTATCTATAATCTATAAATAATAATAAATCAAAACCATCTTAGGTCACATGGCGTTCTTTTAAACATTTAATTGTCACGTGGCAATGTATTGTGAGACATTTACTGAATTTGAGTGGGAAAAGAAAATAAGGGTGTTCAAGACTTTTTCTCTCCTATGCTTATCCCGTATCATTTATTCTCTCAATCAAATTCGAGTTTCCTAAATTTCTAATCCGTTTCCTTCAATCTTTTTTCTTTTAAACCTTAAATCCAATTACATGTTTGTTAGGCTAAAGGGTGTGGGGGGCATGGGTTGGGTCGTTAATCGCCACGTAGGACCATTAATGGATTGCTATACCACCCAATTGCCTTATCCACCATAGTTTGCATGGATTAAACCGTGACAACCATGGGCCACCTTTCCTTTTTTAATATATATTTTTCCTTTTCACAAAAATAAATTAAAATAAGAGAATAATGGTTTGGGTCATGACCACACCCTTAGTACAGTGGTTTTCGATTGTGGATTAGAAGTGAGTGACATGATGCTGATGTGGAGGGTAATGGTGACCATGAGGGTCATGACTACACTCTATAGCCTTAACATTCAAATAATTGTGGTCAATGTTTGTTAACATTCAAATATCATTAATTTTGGCTACATTTATTATTTTCTAAAAATTGCGAGTAAATTTTGGTAATATAGTAAATGTATATTTTTGTAGATAGTTTTGCAATTTAAGATAATTAATGCTATTATTAATTGTAACTAAAAAGATTCTTTCTTGATTTAAAAATAATAATTCGACGTAACTATATTATTTTGTTTTATGTAAGTATATTATTGTTTTGTTTTACTTAACAAATTAATATATGTCGTTTGTTATATATAAAAAATAATAGAAACATAAATAAACTATTTCGAGTCTTGACTTCTTAAGGTAGGGTAGATTTTCCACAAGATCATACCGAAGCCGGATATGTATGTCTTTATCATGCAGCTCCGTAACAATATTTTCGTCAAAAACTAACTTGACGGGCGCATCTCTTTTGTGGACATGTGATATTGCATTGCCCATGATTGTCGTCCTTGAAGATCATAGAATGTAATTCTAATTACAAGAAATATTTTCTTTATACAACCCGTGTAACACACGGGAACATAGGGGTTGTTTGGTAGCCTCTTAATGACCATTCAGATGCTACCTCTTAATGGTTTAAAACCGCTGAATGAATAAGAGGTAACCTCAAGTCTGAATGGTTAAGAGGTAACATCTGAATGGTAAATCATCACATGTCACCTTCTTCTACCTTCTCATTGGTAAAATTCTTAATGGTTCCATTAAGAGGTAGCCTCTTAATGACCATTCAGAGGCTACCAAACAGCCCCTTAAACTATTTGAAATATAACAAAAAACTGTTGCGAATTATATTTGGAGATAAAACTATAATTTAATCAAACAGAGTGAGTTAAAAAGCCCATTTTTCCTACAAATGTGTTCTTGGGGTGACATGTGGCATGTAGTGATTTTAACAAAAAGGTATAAAGGTAATTCAATAATTAAGTTATTTTTTGAAGATATTTTTCTATAAGAGTAAAAAAAAAAGGTTTTTAATGAAACCCTTTATATTTTAACAATTCAAATGTCGATGTCTAATTCTTCTATTCTTCACGATTTTTTTGTTTTTTTTCAATTGAATACTACGGATCGATCAAAAATGTCGATGTCTAATTCTTCACGAATTCTTGACGTTGTGTGTTACCCATTACAGGTTGATTCACAATGTGTTATAGCTTTCAATTTTTTACATGTAAACAAATCCTGCATGAACAATTTCTTGGCGATGTATTTTATTAGTTACAATCTTTCATGAACAATTTGTTGATGATGTGTCTTATCAGTTACAGGTTCATTAACAATTTATTATGGTAGTTTATGTTTGGAGAAGGAGATGTATTTGTGTAATTATTGACATTGTGTTTTATCAGGTTTTGATTTAATCACGATGTGTTATACTAGTTATGATTCATGAATGACGTGTTTGTATTTTCTTGACGTTATGTTTTACAATTTTTGGGATTCTTCACGATGTGTTATATTGTATAACACACCATACGTAAAACAGATCATAACTGGTCATTCGAAAAATAAAACACACCGTCATATAAAACACATCACGTAGTCATATTTATGTAAAACACACCATAATTGATAAAGCAAATCAACTAGTTGAAACACAACTTTTTAATACATGTAGCAATATGGTACGTATATTATAGATAAAAAACGCTAAAAATACGTGTAAAAAGTTATTGACATTTTAAAAATGATGAGGAAAGTTGCATGTGACTTGCATGTGGGTTCCTAAATTTAAGTCACACTAAATCTATACTATCTATTAAGGGAGCTTAGATGATGACCTAAAATTGCCTACGTGTCATCTTTTCAGCTATGCCACATAGTCCAAGCTGATGTCATAATTACGATTTATTTATATATATAAAAATCTATTTATATAATCTGATTTTATTTATTTTGAAAAAGTATTGTTTTTTTAGGAGCCAAAATTTGAAATGCATAGGGAGTTGTTTTTGGCCATTTAATGCACATCAGAAGTAATCATATCAACTCTCTCTTTCTTCTCTATTCAAAATCACAGGCCACATTTCTCTTTTTCTTCTCTATTCAAAATCACAGGCCTCATTCTTCTCCTCCTACCGAGCAATATTTTCATCTAGGGTTTCAAGATCCGCATCATCATCAGTTCGATTTCACTCTCTTGGTTTCCTCCAGCTGCCACCTTGTGGAAGGGTTTGACACCTGTTTTAATTTAGGGTTTACAATAATTAACCATAAATTTGATGGCGGAGCAGTCATCTACGCTTACACCCAAGGGGTTCAACTGACGACTTCAGGTATGATTACTGATTATATGTGGTTGCGTTGTTGCGGTTGTTGATTTTAGGGTTAACTCTGTTTTCGATTTTACATATGTTTGTATGTGTTGCAAGTATGTGTGAGAGAGAGAGCGAGAGAAAGAGAGATTGTGTATTGATTATAGAATTGGTGATTTTAGATCTTCTGTGCAAGGATTGCTAAACCAATGATAAGTTTATTGAATTTGCATCGTGTTATGGATGTTTTTCGATTTGGGGTTAAAAAAGATTTGATTTTTAATATGCCCATGGGATTATTATTTAGGCAAAGCTATGGCAATTGCTATGCAGCCTGCTAAAGAGCCGAGAACGAAAAAGAAAGCAGTGACGATGAAACGAACAGTGGTGATTGGGTTGGGTGTGGTATCCCCAGTTAGTTATGTTGTAGATGTTTTGTATGAAAATTTACTGGATAGTGGTAGTGGCATAAGTGAAATCGAGTCATTCGGCTGCCAATACTTTCCTACGGTAAATATTATATTATATTGCTGCAATCTATTGTTATTATAACTGCTTGGTACAGTTGGATATAAGAATATGCTGTTTGGGATTTAATAATTGATTATTTATAAGTTTTTTTTAATAAGTTGGCTATCCAATTACAATAAGCAGTTCTAATGATTATTTCCGAACATTGTTGGTCTAATTGGAGTTGCTAAAATCGTTTTCCCTCATGTTTTGGTATGATTATGTTCTATATAAAAGATGTAGGGTCATTCTTTTAAAACTGTTATTAATTCTATTAAAACTCTCGTGTGTTATTAATTCTATTAAAACTGTTAAGAGGAGTTGTAAAGCCAGCTTGGTTTAGTTTTACTACTATGATATGTTAAAAGTTTTCATCTTTTCATTCTTTATTGTGGGCATGAAACCGACTTTATCAAATTTTATTATGTAACGGTTTGAACTCAGGATTCTGTAATTTTGTTGTGATTTGGTTGATTTTGGTTGAAATTTATTTATTGCATGTGGTGTTTTATCTTACTTTGAAGTTTGCTTTATTTTTTTAGGTGTGGTATCCCCAGTTGCTTATGTTGTAGATGTTTTGTATGAAAATTTACTGGATGGTGGTAGTGGCATAAGTGAAATCGAGTCATTCGGCTGCCAATACTTTCCTACGGTAAATATTATATTATATTATATTATATTGATGCAATCTATTGTTATTAAAACTGCTTGGTATAGTTGGATACAAGAATATGCTGTTTGGGATTTAATAATTGATTATTTATAAGTTTTTTTTTTGAATAAGTTGGCTATCCAATTACAATAAGCAGTTCTAATGATTATTTCCGAACATTGTTGGTCTAATTGGAGTTGCTTTCAGAAAATTACAGGGGAAATTAAGTCGTTCTTAGCTGATGGATGATTTATCACTTTATCTTTGTTCTAGGCCTACTTTTTTCCTTTGTTTTTTTCTGGTTGGGTATGATTCTTAAGTAGTTGCTAAAATCGTTTTCCCTCATGTTTTGGTATGATTATGTTCTATATAAAAGATGTAGGGTCATTCTTTTAAAACTGTTATTAATTCTATTAAAACTCTCGTGTGTTATTAATTCTATTAAAATGTTAAGAGGAGTTGTAAAGCCAGATTGGTTTAGTTTTACTAATATGATATGTTAAAAGTTTTCATCTTTTTATTCTTTATTGTGGGCATGAAATCGACTTTATCAAATTTTATTATGTAACGGTTTGAACTCAGGATTCTGTAATTTTGTTGTGATTTGGTTGATTTTGGTTGAAATTCATTTATTGCATGTGGTGTTTTATCTTACTTTGAAGTTTGCTTTATTTTTTTAGGTGTGGTATCCCCAGTTGGCTATGTTGTAGATGTTTTGTATGAAAATTTACTGGATGGTGGTAGTGGCATAAGTCAAATCGAGTCATTCGGCTGCCAATACTTTCCTACGGTAAATATTATATTATATTGCTGCAATCTATTGTTATTAAAACTGCTTGGTATAGTTGGATACAAGAATATGCTATTTGGGATTTAATAATTGATTATTTATAAGTTTTTTTTTTTTGAATAAGTTGGCTATCCAATTACAATAAGTAGTTCTAATGATTATTTCCGAACATTGTTGGTCTAATTGGAGTTGCTTTCAGAAAATTACAGGGGAAATTAAGTCGTTCTTAGCTGATGGATGATGTATCACTTTATCTTTGTTCTAGGCCTACTTTTTTCCTTGTTTTTTTTTTGGTTGGGTATGATTCTTAAGTAGTTGCTAAAATCGTTTTCCCTCATGTTTTGGTATGATTATGTTCTATATAAAAGATGTAGGGTCATTCTTTTAAAACTGTTATTAATTCTATTAAAACTCTCGTGTGTTATTAATTCTATTAAAACTGTTAAGAGGAGTTGTAAAGCCAGATTGGTTTAGTTTTACTACTATGATATGTTAAAAGTTTTCATCTTTTCATTCTTTATTGTGGGCATGAAACCGACTTTATCAAATTTTATTATGTAACGGTTTGAACTCAGGATTCTGTAATTTTGTTGTGATTTGGTTGATTTTGGTTGAAATTTATTTATTGCATGTGGTGTTTTATCTTACTTTGAAGTTTGCTTTATTTAAAAGCTTTATTTGTGGTAATTTGTTGTATTTTAGAAATTAGGGTTCTAATTTTGGGTTTTTCATTACATGTAGTGTTTTCATAGAGCTCTGCAGTCAACTGTCTTCTATCAGGTACAAGATCTCTGTTTTAAAAATTGCTGATGAAAATTGTTGATAATTAAATCTGATTGATGTCTCTTGCGTAGAGTTTAGGTCATGAAATAGGTATTTAGGTAATTTAAAGATCCTTTCTATTTGCTCAAACTAATTGATGTCTCTTGCGTAGGTAGACTGGATCTGATGTAAGACTGTTCACCAACTTCGATTTCATCTTAAAGGTATGAACCATCACATTCAAACAGTAAATATTATTTCTGGTAACTAATTTTTATTCAATTTCTCCTGCATATTTCTAGGTTTCCACCTTTAGATCATCTATAATTTGGGTTTCTATAAAATTTGTAGTAGCAGAATTGTTCAATCGCTTTTCTAAAGCTTATGAGCATGACGAAAATTCTGGATTTCTTCAATCGCTTATGAGCACTGGCTCCTTGAGTCCTCTTCAATCGCTTTTGTATGTTCATTCCTTTATCTGATTTCTTTTATTGATGTTTCAGTGAGGCTTTTTTTGCATATCATATACGCATCATCTTTGTAGTTAATCAGGTACCCAAATTATTGTTCTTGGTTCTTGATGTTTTTTTATGGTTCTTGATTTCAGAGATAAAGATTGAAGCTTTAGGTGTTATGGAAAAGTTACAGTGGGGAAACAATAAGAGACTGAGATTTGTAAATGTTAAGGAATTACGGTTATGATTGGAAAATCAGATGGAAATAGAATTGTTGTGAAGAAAAAGATCACATCTCAACGTGTTGATTGAAGGGTTGTAAATGAACAAGATTCTCATCATCCTATTCCTCCTGTTCATTCTTCATCTCCTCAACGTATAAACAGGTAAAAAAGTTATTAAAATTTATTTATTATTATTTTTATTATTTATTTTCACTCATATTTAGCTCAAATTGCTCTTAAACTTGTGTTTTCTTGATTTTGACCATATTTGCCCTTTGTTGAAATTTGATGTTTTATGTATTTTTAATAAAGTCTCCACAAAAACATAGAAATATTTTGGTTTTGTGACGCAAATTGTTTACTACATTATCAAGCAAAGAGAAAGAAGAAGATTTTATAGCAATGAAAGGGTGTAAACTCCCTCAAAGACCTAAGAAAAGAGACAAGATGATTCAAAGAACCTTACTAGCGATAGAGGTAGAAGACAGGTGTGTTATTACTCATGTTCAAGATAACCTTTTTCGTGTTCATGTGAGCAAGAAGAGAGGAAGACACAAAGGAGGTGTCAAACACAGTTCAGATGATACAGGTTCAGGTGTCAAATCTGTATCATCTGAACTATGTTTGACACATCCTTTGTGTCTTCCTCTCTTCTTGCTCACATGAACATGAAAGAGGTTATCTTGAACATGAGTAATAACCTTACGCTCCAAATTTTGGGGTATTAATTGTCATTAATCAATTGTGAAACGGTATCCTTTAGTGTTGTTTTCGCTAAAGTTTGAAACGGTATTGTTTAGTGTTACTCTACCTTCAAGGAAAGTCCAAGGAGCAGGTGTAATTAAAAATTTTGCCTTCAAATTCGTTCTAACAAAACAATAGAAACGTTGTTGATTATGTGATTTTTTTTTATTCTTTGTAGCTATGAGAAGGTTTAAAGCTATTGAATGGCTTGAAAGTGTAGTTAGGCCATTGGGGATACCAAAACACCCATAAAACTTTTTGATAGGTTAAAGATTCATGTTTCCAACAACTAATGGTTGTTCTATCGTAAAGACTTCTGGTATGGATCTTAACCATAAACTTTGATTTGAAAACCAAATATGGTTTTTGAAACCAAATACTGTGAACCGAACCGATAAACCTAATTTTTTGAAACCAAATATTGATGTTTTGGAGTTTTTTTTAGGTTTTGTTAGTAGAATAATGTGTACTCTATTGATGTGCACAAAATGCAACATATAAATTACATCAATTGTGGCATAAAACTAACCCTTTTTTAGTACTAATGTTGGAAAAAGTGTGTTTTTGTCTTCCTTTTGTATTTTCAGGATTAAATGAGCTCAAATAAACAAAAGAAGCAAAAAGGCAGCCAAATCTAACATAAATACAAGAAAAGGGACAAACGTGGCATGCCCGGCCTCCCCGACAGCATCTTCCCAAGGAAAACAAGAAAACAAAAGGCTGAACACGCCCCGTGCTCAATGAGCACGGGGGCGTGCCCAAGTGTTAGCAGAAAAGACAAAGTTGTAGAAGCTTCTATCGCCCACCACGGGGTCGTGCTCAGCGGACACGGGGCCCTGGTCAACTCTAAGATTCGCAGGATCTAGGGAAATCTTGATAGTACAGATACGCTTCTGCACACGGGGTCGTGCTCAGCGGACACGGGGGCGTGGTCAACTAATGCAGAGAAACTGCAATTAATGAAGAAAGAGAAGGAGGATGGACACGGGGTCGTGCCCAATGGACACGTGGCCGTGCCCGAGCTGCTGTTCAGGCTATAAATAGGGGTGCTTGGCTCATTTGCAAACCATCCCTTGGCACACCACCTCTCTCACACTTCACCCACCGCCCACCACCATCACAACACCATCATCCACCACCATCATCCATTATTGTAACACCCCGAAAATGGGTTTAGTAATTAAACCTCGTTAATACAAAAGAGTGGGTAAAATACCGTTAGTGGTGAAAGTAACCCGGTAAATATTGGGATTTAAGTAAATAAACCTAATATTTAATAAAACGTTAATAAATGTTTTTAAGTAAATAAGGTTTATAAGAAGTCCGAATTAACGTGACTTAAAAACATAACGGGTTATGACTTCCCGAACCCGCTAAAGTAACAATGAATAATTAACCTAGTTAGTAGCATGTGATTAAGTGACTAATGGTGAGTTATAGTTCCATTTGATCAAAAGGAAACATGAGGGACCAATATTGCCAAGTGGGGAAAGTTGTTTTATTAAAACAAAAGTTAAACACCAAAACACACACTTAAAGTGTGTGTTCTGGTCGATATATCCACAGGAGCCAAGAACATCTTGAGCTCAAAACCCTAACAAGCACAAATCAAGAAATTGGAAGGGCAAATCAGTCCCAAATCGAAATCCAAGCTCGTATTCATGAACACCAAGTTGAAAGGATCACAAGGTATGTAAAATTATGACGTTTTGATCCATCTCAAAATTCTAGGTTATTTGTAAGAAACTGAAATTGAGCTTGATTATGTCATGCATGAGTGAATCTTGAAGTAATATGATGTCTAGGAGTAAACCCTAGTCAATAACATGTTAGATTGTTGGAAAAACTATGAGATTTATGATGATCCATTGATAAGCTAAGTGGGTTTTATGTTAATATGATGAACACTAGGAAATAGATTATTGATCTAGTGTAAATTGACGATTTTGAAGTGAATTCAGAAATTATAGAAGTTAACCACTTTGTAAGATGGTTAATTTATGTGAAATTTGGGGTAAGAGATAAGCTAGAGACATGATAAATAAACATGTAAAATTCTGCCCTTAAGGTGTTCGTTGAAATGCCTCAAAGAAGGCTCGAAACTAGAATTTTGTAGTTAAAACACCTAGTTGTGATGTTTCGACTATTATGCAAAAAGTGATTAAAGAGAGAGTTCTAAATGTGTTAAACGCGATTAGAACTTTGGTTAAAACGGAGGTTTAAAGATAACGCCTACCGAGTAGTTAAAGAGTGCTAAAACTAGTTGATAACTCGAAAATGCAAATTAGTATACTAATGGGCATTTGACTATTAAAAAGGTCAAACTGACCTATAATACGATAAATAGCGATTTTGATATGAAATACATAAGGTGGAATAATCGTATTAGAATATGATTAAACTAACCACCTTGAAAACGATGATGATAGTTTGACGCGTAACAAGCTAGGTGGAAGCTTGGAGTGAAAGCGGGTCAAACAAGTCAAGCATGGAAGAAAAGCGTAGCTCGGATGCAAGGTAAGTGAAACTTACATAATTGTGTAGATTACTTGTTCATTCTATACGTTATAGATGCAATAATGCTAATATTGAAAATATGGATTTCCGACGTGATTGATACGAGTCGGAACATATAAAGATGATAAAAAAACCATGTTTATGGCAAAAAGGGGATTCGGTAATGAAATCCGGGACGGGATGGATGTATGAATTAGAAGTCAAAAACCATGTTTTTGATTTAATAGGCAACGTTGGGCATATAGGCCGAACGGGTCAAATGGTGGTGATAACACTATTTGACAATATCGACTAATGCGATTGTCAAGTCTTGTGTTAACAGGAGCGATTAGCGATTCAGTTAATTTCGCCCACACTAAGTGTGATGATAAAAGCAAGGTATAAATTGGGTCTATATGTTGACCCTAGCCAGGTACGTATGCATACGATTATAGTTAACATACAAACTTGGTCAAATAGGTAGTGAAAGCCCCTCGTAGTAAATGAGGGGCTAATGTCGACTAAAATACCCTTGAAGGGTAAATTGAGCAAACAACTTATAAAGGTTGTTTAGGAACTTATCTTACGATCTTGTAACCTTTAGACGCGCATGAAAGTTGTAGACATAAACTTTCAAAAGTTAAATGCTTAAAATTGTGTGTTGCCGCAAAAATAACACATCCGTGGGATTAAACTCGGAATAAATAGTCCATTTCGTTAAATCCACCACATTCATAGTTGTGGTGGAAGACTAGCTAATAACAAATTGGTGGAACTATGAGGTACATGAGAAATGAGCACCGTTCGTGCTAAAATGGTCGTAAATACCCTTAACGGGTCAAAATAAGATTTTAAACGAAAACGGGTAAATAATTGTGTAGAAACCCGTGTTCAGTACTTAATATGATTGACAATATTAGAATTTAAGGGTTCATGATGAATGGTGGTCAAACAAACATGTTTGTTTGATAATCACATAGTTGGGTCGAAAATTGTTGAAAAGATAATAAGCCGAAGGCTTAAAAGTCTCAATTTTATTTAATTCGGATGTCAGATCTTAACTCCATATAATGGAGAATTAAATTACAAACATGTAGGAAGAAACGGTAGGTCAAACGGATAAGCGGTTTGAAAGATACGAAAGATTTCGTGTCAAATTACGGCAAAATGGAAAGGTGGGATGCAGGTGCCACCGTAAATTACGGTGCCACCGTAATTTACGGTGGACCTGAAATGGTTTACGGTGAAACACTCCTGATTTACGATGGAAACAAATCAAAACAAGGACTACCGTAAATTACGGTGTCCACCGTAATTTACGGTGGACCCTGTACAAAAATGTATTTTTGCTCAGTTTTGTCTCCCGGACTTGTTTAGATACGTTTTAAACCCTGTATGACTAAAGCATTTCATGTTTTTATGAAATGTAGGTACTTTGTGGAAGCCGGAAGACGATCAAGCTCAACGAAGAACCGAACACGATACAGTTACATGCTTCCGCACTTCGCCACGTTGTAAATTTTAAACAACGAACTTCGATCACGTTATGTAGAATAAATTATAATTTGTAAAAGTTTTAAATAAACCCGCATTTTTATAATAAGTGTGGTCTTAACTACACATCTAATTGTGGTATTTACATATAAATTAACTAGGGTGTTACAAGTTGGTATCAGAGCCTTGGTTTAAGAGATTCGAGTATGGTGGGGAGGAACCATGCTTGGACTTAAACCTTATGCTCTTGACAAAGAATAGTGTTCGGTTCGAGACTTGATCGCAAATCCGGTAAGTACAAGTACGTGAATAGTTAGTATGCTAAAGTGTTGTAAACAACACATAGGGCTATCGTGTGATACGCGTTACCCCAATTAAAATGATTGAAATAGTTGACGAAAATACGCGCGTTAACGCGTGTAGTAGAAAAAGCCTTGTATTATAATACGGGCGATTATTGCGGTTGACGTTACTAACTTTTGTGAATGTTTTAAATTGAAGGACACTCGCGTTTGAAGACGACGAGAGTCAAACGAATTGTGGATATGATGATGGAACGGTCCGAAGTATGACAAGAGGAGCATACTCACCGAGGACTAAATCGCGTAATGACCGCGAACAAGGTTAGGCAAAGAACGCCCGTCGGGGAAAACATTACCAGGTGCACATTTTAAATAATAGCATAAATAGTAATATGCAACAATAAGTAGGAACTTAAAAGTTGCATATGTAAAATTAAAAACTTGGAAAGACCTGAATAGAAAACCTATCCGGGATATTGTTTCCAAGAAAAACAGATAGAGGTATTACTTACATAGGGCGTGACGTGAAAACTGTAAAAAGGTCATGCGTGTCATGTGTTAATCGCTTACTCTGGCCAAGTAAGTAGCGGCATATGTTACCATGAACTTCTTATGGCGGACAAGTTTACATCCGATGTAGTAAGGGCAGGGTGAATGGGACTAATTAAAAAGTGCCCAAATGAATCAGATAAGCAAAATACTTGGTAACAATGTAAACGCACAACCAAGTGACGGGAGCGTATTACATTAGGATAATGAGCCCGAGCGAAGGGACAAACAAGCATGTAAAATGATTCAGACAAGTATTGGGAAAGAGTGTACTTACACTCGAACCCAGAAAACATCAAGTATTGGGAGGGAGTGTACTTACACTCGAACCCAGAAAACATCAAGTATTGGGAGGGAGTGTACTTACACTCGAACCCAGAAAACATCAAGTATTGGGAGGGAGTGTACTTACACTCGAACCCAGAAAACATCAAGTATTGGGAGGGAGTGTACTTACACTCGAACCCAGAAAACATCAAGTATTGGGAGGTAGTGTACTTACACTCGAACCCAGAAAACATCAAGCATGTAAAACGATTTAGACAAATATTGGGAGGGAGTGATACTTACACTCGAACCCGGAGAATGTAAACATGTAGGATGAGTTAGATATGCATTGGGAGGGGGTGTACTTACACTCGAACCCGGAAAATGCAAACATGTAAAATGATGTAGACATGTATTGGGAGGGGGTGTACTTACACTCGAACCCGGAAAATGCAAACATGTAAAGTGATGTAGATATGCATTGGGAGGTAGTGTACTTACACTCGAACCCGAAGAATACAAATAAGACTCTTAACAGGCCGATTTTGTAAAACACCAAATTTGAGAACGAAGTAGGGATATAAAAGTGAAACGAAGTCATAATACATACCGTAAGGGTTGCAATAATAACGACTTCGGTAAAACACCCAGTTGGTGGGTAAGGATTTAAACACATGCGTAGACTGAGAAACAGGAACGCGAAATAGAAAGTCAAAAGACTCGGAATATGAGTCATGACTAAAAGATGATAAGAATCTTCGCAAATATAAATTTAGGTAATTGCGTTCAACCCTTTCAAAGTTGGACGGGTCAAATAAAGAACGAAGTCTGACATTCATAGGTGATGAAAATTCACCTAAAATGAGTCAAACGAGTCAATTAAGGAAAAATGGAGGGGCCAAAATGACCAGCGGGTCATGAACTAAAGCAAAGGGATCATAAGGGCCTCGTCTTAAAGAGACGAAAGCTTAAGAAAATAGCCTACGAGGTTAGATGAAAGAACCTACGGGTCAATAGCGTAAGGTGAGGGAACTTGATATGATCCCTCGCGTAAAACGAGAACGAAAAACAATAAATTAGGGGTTGTCAATTCCCTTGACATGAGTAATTGACATAGTTAAGAGAAAAACATTAGACTAAAATTCAGATTTAGTAAGAAATAATATTTTTATAAATATAAATTCTGACAGGAATTTGAATAGTAATCATAAAGGGTTCAAGTCTTGAAGCTGATAGGCGCAAGACGATATATTCGAAAAGTGATCTTTTTGAAAATGAAAGGTTGATATAAACTAAACATGCGTGACACGATCACGGTCAAGAAATGCAATGTGAAGTGGAATCACATTATAACCAAGCGAGCGGTAAAGGTCATTTAAGTAATCTGTTTGCTTGTAAGCGGTGGATTCGGTATAACTAAACCGAATAAATGAATTTTGAAAATAGAAGAAATTGTTGCTAAAAGTGAAAGACTTCACTAAAGACCTTTAAACGGGTCAAGGTAACGGATTCACCAAGAGTTCGATAATATCTAAAAGCGACGGAAATCGCTAAGTTAACTAAACAAGTAAAAATAACGGAATTACGTTATTTCAAGTCACATTATGTCGTATCAGGTACGTAGAGGTTCTGTAACCAGAAAGACATTACCATAATTTTTCTGGTAATACTAACAATTGGTTAAAGTATGAGTAATGCTTAAGAAATTACTCAAGTCAAAACGCATTGAGTTTAGAACTCAATGGACTATGTAAGAAAAGGTTTCGAGGACGAAACCTCTTTAAGGGGGGTAGACTTGTAACACCCCGAAAACGGGTTTAGTAATTAAACCTCGTTAATACAAAAGAGTGGGTAAAATACCGTTAGTGGTGAAAGTAACCCGGTAAATATTGGGATTTAAGTAAATAAACCTAATATTTAATAAAACGTTAATAAATATTTTTAGGTAAATAAGGTTTATAAGAAGTCCGAATTAACGTGACTTAAAAACATAACGGGTTATGACTTCCCGAACCCGCTAAAGTAACAATGAATAATTAACCTAGTTAGTAGCATGTGATTAAGTGACTAATGGTGAGTTATAGTTCCATTTGATCAAAAGGAAACATGAGGGACCAATATTGCCAAGTGGGGAAAGTTGTTTTATTAAAACAAAAGTTAAACACCAAAACACACACTTAAAGTGTGTGTTCTGGTCGATATATCCACAGGAGCCAAGAACATCTTGAGCTCAAAACCCTAACAAGCACAAATCAAGAAATTGGAAGGGCAAATCAGTCCCAAATCGAAATCCAAGCTCGTATTCATGAACACCAAGTTGAAAGGATCACAAGGTATGTAAAATTATGACGTTTTGATCCATCTCAAAATTCTAGGTTATTTGTAAGAAAGTGAAATTGAGCTTGATTATGTCATGCATGAGTGAATCTTGAAGTAATATGATGTCTAGGAGTAAACCCTAGTCAATAACATGTTAGATTGTTGGAAAAACTATGAGATTTATGATGATCCATTGATAACCTAAGTGGGTTTTATGTTAATATGATGAACACTAGGAAATAGATTATTGATCTAGTGTAAATTGACGATTTTGAAGTGAATTCAGAAATTATAGAAGTTAACCACTTTGTAAGATGGTTGATGTGTGTAAAATGCAACATATAAATCACATCAATTAAGGCATAAAACTAACCCTTTTTAAGTACTAATGTTGGAAAAAGAGTGTTTTTGTCTTCCTTTTGTATTTTCAGGATGAAATGAGCTCAAAATCACAAAAGAAGCAAAAAGACAACTAATTCTACCATAAATACAAGAAAAGGAACAAAAGTGGACTGCCCGGACCCTCAACGGCACCTCCCAAGGCAAAGGAGAAGAAACAAAGTCTGAACACGCCCCGTGTCCAGCGAACACGGGGGCGTGCCCAGGAAGCAGCAGAAAAGACAAACCAGTAGAAGCTTCCATTGCCCACCACGGGGCCGTGTCCAGCGAGCACGGGGGCGTGGTGAAAGTACAGCAGGCGCATTAATTGTAATTCGCAATTACAATTAATGAAGTGAGAGAATGTCAGACGGGCACGGGGCCGTGTCCAGCGGACACGGGGCCGTGTCCAGCCTTCTGTTCAGCCTATAAATAGAGGAGCTTGGCTTCATTATCTCTCATCCCTTGGCACACCACCTCTCTCACACTTCATCCACCACCCACCACCACCATAACACCATCATCCACCACCATCATCCATTGTCCATCGTAGAGTGTGTGAGTCGTCTCGGGATCCAAGATTGATCGTAAGAGTTCTTGACAATCAAGGCCATGTTTGCCTAAGTCTCTTACATCACTTGGTGAAGACAAGTGTTTAGTATAATACTTTTTATTTTTAATCTTTTGCACTTTTTATTTGGTTTTGTATTAATGACTTTAATAACTAGTTACTTATGTTGAAGGTGATCTTTCCTTATCGTTTGTCCGTGGTGTCTTGGCATTATTTTACTGTCTATATAAAATAAAAGATTTTCACCATTCATATCTCCACGGTCTATATGGAGGTATGTTGGCTACCTGGTCGGGGGTTAAGGGAACGGTTTGGTAAGGGTCTTGCCCTTGTTCAGCGTTTAGAGGTCCTGCTTGGGACCTGGGTCAAATTTAGTAGGATCTCCTTCAATGCCCATAGGTATTGGATGGCGGGGATCCAAACTCTTTGACCCCCTCATAAGTTAACTACTATTAATACTATAACCCGGCTATTTAGGACTGTATCCCTGCTGACTCAGACTACTTAGCCGAGGGTAACGTCACCGCCAAAAGCGGGGCCTGCCACAATTTGCATTAATAACTTAATTCATTATCTTTCAATAATCCGACCCTTTAGGATTGTGTCCTTGCTGACTCAAACTACTGGGTTGAGGGTAACGTCGCCTTCAAAAGAGGGGCCTACTACAATAACTAAGATAATCTCTTAAACAAGTGCAAAAGTGCGAAAATAATCAAAGGTTATACTAATACACGTGTCGGATCTAAGTGATTCATCTTGTCTATCTGTCTTTACTTTATTTTTATTTTCAGCATTTAGTTAGTTTTTATTTTTCTTAGTTTAAAACATTTTTCTCACTTTTTGATTTGATTAGACGTTGAGGATAAACCGGTATTAAAAGCTCTTGTGTCCTTGGACGACCTCGGTATCTTACCAACACTATACTACGTCCACGATGGGTGCACTTGCCCATATGTGTGTTTAGTGTTAGTGAATATCGTGTTTTATAAATTTAAAACTTGGCTAAAAGTGTAAAAAGGGGCTTAAATATACATCTAAAATATATACACGCTAGCACGCATCAATGGTTAATTTATGTGAAATTTGGGGTAAGAGATAAGCTAGAGACATGATAAATAAACATGTAAAATTCTGCCCTTAAGGTGTTCGTTGAAATGCCTCAAAGAAGGCTCGAAACTAGAATTTTGTAGTTAAAACACCTAGTTGTGATGTTTCGACTATTATGCAAAAAGTGATTAAAGAGAGAGTTCTAAATGTGTTAAACGCGATTAGAACTTTGGTTAAAACGGAGGTTTAAAGATAACGCCTACCGAGTAGTTAAAGAGTGCTAAAACTAGTTGATAACTCGAAAATGCAAATTAGTATACTAATGGGCATTTGACTATTAAAAAGGTCAAACTGACCTATAATACGATAAATAGCGATTTTGATGTGAAATACATAAGGTGGAATAATCGTATTAGAATATGATTAAACTAACCACCTTGAAAACGATGATGATAGTTTGACGCGTAACAAGCTAGGTGGAAGCTTGGAGTGAAAGCGGGTCAAACAAGTCAAGCATGGAAGAAAAGCGTAGCTCGGATGCAAGGTAAGTGAAACTTACATAATTGTGTAGATTACTTGTTCATTCTATACGTTATAGATGCAATAATGCTAATATTGAAAATATGGATTTCCGACGTGATTGATACGAGTCGGAACATATAAAGATGATAAAAAAACCATGTTCATGGCAAAAAGGGGATTCGGTAATGAAATCCGGGACGGGATGGATGTATGAATTAGAAGTCAAAAACCATGTTTTTGATTTAATAGGCAACGTTGGGCATATAGGCCGAACGGGTCAAATGGTGGTGATAACACTATTTGACAATATCGACTAATGCGATTGTCAAGTCTTGTGTTAACAGGAGCGATTAGCGATTCAGTTAATTTCGCCCACACTAAGTGTGATGATAAAAGCAAGGTATAAATTGGGTCTATATGTTGACCCTAGCCAGGTACGTATGCATACGATTATAGTTAACATACAAACTTGGTCAAATAGGTAGTGAAAGCCCCTCGTAGTAAATGAGGGGCTAATGTCGACTAAAATGCCCTTTAAGGGTAAATTGAGCAAACAACTTATAAAGGTTGTTTAGGAACTTATCTTACGATCTTGTAACCTTTAGACGCGCATGAAAGTTGTAGACATAAACTTTCAAAAGTTAAATGCTTAAAATTGTGTGTTGCCGCAAAAATAACACATCCGTAGGATTAAACTCGGAATAAATAGTCCATTTCGTTAAATCCACCACATTCATAGTTGTGGTGGAAGACTAGCTAATAACAAATTGGTGGAACTATGAGGTACATGAGAAATGAGCACCGTTCGTGCTAAAATGGTCGTAAATACCCTTAATGGGTCAAAATAAGATTTTAAACGAAAACGGGTAAATAATTGTGTAGAAACCCGTGTTCAGTACTTAATATGATTGACAATAGTAGAATTTAAGGGTTCATGATGAATGGTGGTCAAACAAACATGTTTGTTTGATAATCACATAGTCGGGTCGAAAATTGTTGAAAAGATAATAAGCCGAAGGCTTAAAAGTCTCAATTTTATTTAATCCGGATGTCAGATCTTAACTCCATATAATGGAGAATTAAATTACAAACATGTAGGAAGAAACGGTAGGTCAAACGGATAAGCGGTTTGAAAGATACGAAAGATTTCGTGTCAAATTACGGCAAAATGGAAAGGTGGGATGCAGGTGCCACCGTAAATTACGGTGCCACCGTAATTTACGGTGGACCTGAAATGGTTTACGGTGAAACACTCCTGATTTACGATGGAAACAAATCAAAACAAGGACTACCGTAAATTACGGTGTCCACCGTAATTTACGGTGGACCCTGTACAAAAATGTATTTTTGCTCAGTTTTGTCTCCCGGACTTGTTTAGATACGTTTTAAACCCCGTATGACTAAATCATTTCATGTTTTTATGAAATGTAGGTACTTTGTGGAAGCCGGAAGACGATCAAGCTCAACGAAGAACCGAACAAGATACAGTTACATGCTTCCGCACTTCGCCACGTTGTAAATTTTAAACAACGAACTTCGATCACGTTATGTAGAATAAATTATAATTTGTAAAAGTTTTAAATAAACCCGCATTTTTATAATAAGTGTGGTCTTAACTACACATCTAATTGTGGTATTTACATATAAATTAACTAGGGTGTTACAATTATCCATCATAGAGTGTATGAGTCGTCTCGGGATCCAAGATTGATCGTAAGAGTTCTTGACAATCAAAGGCCATGTTTGCCTAAGTCTCTTACATCACTTGGTGAAGACAAGTTTTTAGTGTAATACTTTTTATTTTTAATCTTTTTTCACTTTTTATTTGGTTATGTATTAATGACTTTAATAACTAGTTTCTTATGTTGAAGGTGATTCTTCCTTATCGTCTGTCTGTGGTGTCTTGGCATTATTTTACTGTCTATATAAAATAAAAGATTTTCACCATTCATATCTCCTCGGTCTATATGGAGATATGTTGGCTACCTTGTTGGGGGTTAAGGGAAAGGTTTGGTAAGAGTCTTGCCATTGTTCATTGTATAGATCCTGCAAAGGACCTGGGTCAAATTTAGTAGGACCTCCTTCAATACCCACCGGTATTGGATGGCGGGGGTCCAAACTCTTTGATCCCCTCATAAGTAAGCTACTATTAAAACTTTAACTCGGCTTCTTAGGACTGTATCTAGGGGTGTTCAAAAAACTCGTGGCTCGCAGCTCGCTCGAAACTCGCTCGAAACTCGCTCGAAAAAAGCTCGAAGAAAGCTCGGCTCGAAATTGGCTCGGTTGTAAACGAGCCAGCTCGGCTCGGCTCGGTTTGTAAACGAGCCGAGCTCGAGCTTGGCCTGGCTCGGCTCGTGAGCTCGTGAGCTGGCTCGATAAGGTTTACATCCTTCATTTTTTGTCCCACATCGCTTAGAAAACAAAAAGCAAGGGAGTATCTCCCCTATAAAAGAAGGTAAAGACAATGGAGAAAGTGAATTAACAATTTATACTTGCATATTTAGTCATATGGTTAAATAAAATGGCAATTATGGCCCTTAGGCTATGAAGAAATTCATTTTTAAGAGCTTTTTAAGTAATAAATTTTGCGGTTCTTTGTTAGTTCGAGCTAGATCGAGCCGAGCCGAGCTAGCTCGAATTCTAATCGAGCCGAGCTCGAGCCTCAAATCTCAGCTTGATTTGAAATTCGAGCTCGAGCCGAGCCAGCTCGAATCGAGTTCGAGCCGAGCTCGAGCTGGGTCTAGCTCGTCTCGACTCGGCTCGTTTACAGCCCTAACTGTATCCCTGCTGACTCAGCCTACTTAGCCGAGGGTAACGTCACCTTCAAAAGAGAGGCCTACCATATTATGCATTAATAACTTAATTAATTATCTTTCAATAATCCGACCCTTTAGGATTGTATCCTTGCTAACTCAAACTACTGGGTTGACGGTAACGTCACATTCAAAAGAGGGGCCTACTACAATAACTAAGATAATCTCTTAAAATGTGCAAAAGTGCGGAAATAATCAAAGGTTACACTGCACACGAGTCGGATCCAAGTGATTCATCTTGTCTATCTGTTTTTACTTTTATTTTATTTTTCAGCATTTTAGTTAGTTTTATTTTTCTAGTTTAAAAACCTTTTTCTAATTTTTGATTTGATTAGACGTTGAGGATAAACCGGTACTAAAAGCTCTTGTGTCCTTGGACGACCTCGGTATCTTACCAACACTATACTACGTCCACGATGGGTGCACATGCCCATATGTGTGTTTAGTGTTAGTAAATATCGTGTTTTATAAATTTAAAACTTGGCAAAAAGTGTAAAAGAGCTTAAAAATATACATTAAAAACTATACACACTTACGCACATCAAGTTGTTGGCGCCGTTGCCGGGGACATAAGGATTTTAAGAAAGCTTAAAATCGACGGCCTAATCAGTTTTTCAAAACCTTTTTTCAAAATGCGCGCACATTTTTCTGCATTTTAGTTTAGTTTGCATTTACAGTAGCCTGAACACGGGGCCGTGCTGCATAATTTTCATAAAACACCCAAATACAGAGTCTGAACACGGGGTTGTGCTCACTGAACACGCCCCCGTGCTGCACAAAACCAGTAACTTTTAATTAAAATGCCCAGATACAGACCCTGAACACGGGCCGTGTCCACTGAACACGGGGCCGTGTCCAGCTCTGTTTCCGTTTTTATTTTTGTTTTCTGGTTTCGAGCCTCTGTTGTGGTCTGTTGAGTGATTCTCATGGATCAATACTCAGGAGGCTACAACTATACCTATGATGGGGATGATTATAGGGAAGACTATTGCACTAATTGTGGTAACCCGCACTCGGTACAATATTGTAACTTATTTCAACCATCCACTTCATACACCTACTATGAGGAGCCCAGGTATGAGCCATCGACTTCATACACATCCTATGAAGACCAAAGGTATGAACCTTCTCTCTCATACTCATATTTTGATGAACCAAGGTATGAGCCTTCATACTCATACTTTGAGGAATCAAGATATGAGCCACCACCTTCATATTCTTATTATGAGGAACCATGGCGTGAACAACCCACCTCATATGAGTATTATGAAGAACAAAATTACGACCCTTATCCATCATATACTTACAATGAAGAACAATGGTATGAACCATCTACTTCATATGAGTACTATGAGGAACCAAGGATCGAACAACCGGATTCAAGCTTTGAAAATCCCGATCCTTTCTCTATCACCGAAGTAACCGAAAAGATACTAGGACACCTTAAAACTATCGAGCGATACATAAAAGAATCTCGCGCAAGGGAAGAGGAGTCCCACGCAAGAGAAGAATTAAATAAAGAAGAGATAGTTGAAGAGGTAAAAATGGAAGAACAAATAAGTGAAAAACCGACACATGAGTTAAACAACGAAAAAGGTGAGTCCGTCAATGTTAAAATCCAAGAAGAGTCTAATTTTGAAGAAATTAGTCTCTTGTCACCTTCTTTTGAAAATCATTGTTTAGTACCCACTCATGCTAAGTTTTTAAAAGAGTTAAACACTAACACTAAAATTGACGAAACGGTAAGTATTAAGTTAACTAACGATCAAACTTCGCTAATAAAAGAAGACCCATTTGAAATCAACATTACACCGGTTCCATGTTTTTTTTCAAAATTCCTTTATTAGTAATGTCACGATTGATAAAGATCTTTGTGTTAACATAATGCCTAATTACATTTTCGAAAAATTAAGTATTAGTGATTTTTCTCCACTTCAAATACCCATTTTTCTATCCAATCGGAAAGTAATAAAATCAATCGGTGTAGTTGAGGATGTTTTGGTTCAAACTAATCAATTGGTAATCCCAACCGACGTTGTCATCCTTGATGACACTCCTCTAGTGTTGGGACGACCTTTTGTAAAAACTCACGAAACTTTGAAAAATCGGAAGTACAACAATCTATCTCTTCAATTAGGGGCATTCAAAAGGAGCATAGATCTTGAGCGTTCAATGAAATATCCTTTTGGCAATAATGACCCCCTAATTGAAGATGAAGATGAACCACCCGATTCAAGTGAAAAGATTGACCACTTTGTTGAAGAAGAGGTCGCCATAGAACAAACTTTTAAAGTTCTTGATCAAAATGAGCAACCAAATAAGGAGTCTCCTAAAGACCCACCTCTTGAGCTCAAAGAACTTCCGAAAGGTTTGGAATATGCTTTTCTAGACAAAGATGGTAGATCACCTGTAATTATTTCGTCTAAATTAAGTAGTGTAGAAAAAGAGAAATTAATTAACCTTTTAAAAAAACACAAAAATGCGATCGCTTGGAAACTTGTAGATATTAGAGGAATAAGTCCTTCCATGTGCACGCACAAAATTCTAATGAATGATGACTACAAATCAGTAATACAACCACAACGTAGAGTAAATCCAAATGTACAAGAAGTGGTTAAAAACGAAGTCATCAAATTACTTGACACCAGACTTATTTATCCTATCTCTGGTTAAAAACGAAGTCATCAAATTACTTGACACCGGACTTATTTATCCTATCTCCGATAGTCCTTGGGTAAGTCCCGTTCAAGTAGTTCCAAAGAAAGGAGTTATGACGGTAATAACTAATGAAAAGAATGAATTAATACCAACGAGAACCGTCACAAGATGGAGAGTATGTATAGATTATAGACGGTTAAATGAAGCAACAAGGAAAGATCAGTTTCCTTTGCCCTTCATTGATCAAATGTTAGAAAGATTATCTGGTCATAAATTTTATTATTTCTTGGATAGTTTTTCAGGTTACTTTCAAATCCCGATAGCACCCGAAGACCAAGAAAAGACAACTTTCACATGTCCCTATGGAACTTTTGCTTATCGACGCATGCCATTTGGTCTATGCAATGCCCACGCAACCTTTCAACGTTGCATGGTGGCCATCTTCCATAATATGATAGAAAAGACAATGGAAGTCTTCATGGACGACTTTTCTATCTTTGGAGATTCATACGACCAATGCCTCGATAACCTCGAACGAATGCTCTCCTGATGTGAGGAAACTAACCTCGCCCTTAATTGGGAAAAATGCCATTTCATGGTAACGGAGGGAATAGTACTCAGTCACAAAATCTCAAGCAAAGGAATGGAGGTTGATCGAGCAAAAATAGACGCTATTTCTCGATTACCACCACCATCCTCCGTTAGAGCAGTCAGAAGTTTCTTAGGGCATGCTGGATTTTATAGGCGGTTTATCAAAGACTTTTCAAAAATTTCAAGACCTCTAACGAAATTACTTGAAAAAGATGCCCCTTTCATCTTTGACAATGATTGCAATCAAGCATATCTAACACTCAAGGAAATGCTAGTCAATGCACCTATCATGATAGCACCTGATTGGAAATTACCTTTCGAAATCATGTGTGATGCAAGTGACTTTGCAGTTGGAGTAGTCTTGGGACAAAGAAAAGAAAAGCATTTCCACCCAATTTATTATGCTAGTAAAACACTTAACGATGCACAAGAAAATTACACAACAACTGAAAAAGAGTTACTAGCTGTGGTATTTGCTTTTGATAAATTTCGTTCTTATCTTGTTCTTTCTAAGACAATAGTCTATACAGATCATGCAGCCATTCGATACCTTTTCAAGAAACAAGATGCTAAACCCCGTTTGATTCGGTGGATTCTACTCCTCCAAGAATTTGATATTGAAATCAAAGACAAAAGAGTAGCAGAAAACACCGCAGCAGATCATCTTTCACACCTAGAAGACCCAGCTTTGGAGGCAACCAGGGATGAGCAAATCAACGAAAAATTCCCAATGGAGTACCTGGAAATGGTGGAATACAGAGAAGAACCATGGTATGCCAACTATGCTAACTACCTAGCTAGCGGTATAGTCGCCAAAGGATGGCCACATCACCAAAGAAAAAGAAATTCTTTGCTGATGTAAAGCATTATTTTTGGGAAGATCCTTATCTTTACAAAATGTGTGCCGACCAACTCATCCGACGGTGCGTACATGGTAGTGAAGCAAGAAGAATTCTCCGCCATTGTCATGAAGGTCCATACGGAGGACATCATGGTGCCGCTAGTACTGCACGAAAGGTATTTGATTCAGGATTTTATTGGCCTACCATTTACAAAGACGCGCAAGTCTTGTCAAAACATGTGATGCTTGCCAACGATCAGGTAATATTTCTTCCAAAAACGAAATGCCACAAAATGGCATTCTTGTTTGTGAAATTTTTGATGTGTGGGGACTCGACTTTATGGGACCATTCCCGCCATCAAAAGGAAACAAATATATACTTGTGGCAGTAGATTACTTGTCTAAATGGGCCGAGGCCGAGGCACTTCCAACAAATGATGGAAGAGTTGTGGTAAGATTTCTAAAAAAATTATTCTCTCGTTTTGGCACACCTAAAGCATTAATAAGTGATAGAGGTACCCATTTTTGTAATCATCAACTTGAAAAAAAATTAACAAGATATGGGGTCTATCACCGGGTCTCGACAGCATATCACCCTCAAACAAATGGACAAGCCGAAGTGACTAATAGAGGCTTAAAACGAATACTCGAAAAAACTGTAGGGTTAAATAAAAAAGAATGGGCCGATAAATTAGATGATGCTTTATGGGCTTTTCGAACTGCTTATAAAACAACAATAGGAACAACCCTATATAAGCTCTTCTATGGAAAAAGCTGTCATTTGCCGGTAGAAATAGCTCACAAGGCCTACTGGGCAATTAAAAATGTAAACTTAGATTTAGAATTTGCAGGTAAAAATAGATTTTGTCAATTAAATGAATTAGACGAATTAAGGAATTATGCATACTCTAACTCTAAAATTTATAAGGAAAGAATGAAAAATTTGCATGACAAACACATTAAACCTAATGAATTTCGAGTAGGAGATCAAGTCCTTTCGTTTAATTCACGACTTTGATTATTTCCTGGTAAACTTAAATCTAGGTGGTCAGGACCTTTTTCCATCACCCATATTTTCCCACACGATGCAGTAGAAATTAAATCTCGGAATGGAATTCATTCAAGGTCAATGGCCAACGGCTGAAACTCTATCAACGATTCATTAAGGATAAAGAGGAAGAAATCTCGCTTCAAACGGTCGAAGAGTAAAAGCATCAACATCATACCTGGTAAGTTACGAACAAACGGGATGACATCTTAATCGGTAAGTCTTCTAACCAAGTTTTGGGAAAACAGGGCACTCACACGAGCACTAAAAAATTTTAAAATTTGCTCGGCACGAGGCCGTGTCCGCGCAACTGTCGGGATAAAACCCCTTTTCCAAACAGTTTCTTCATTTCCACATGCCCCGTTTCCCCGAAAACTCTCTGGTTCAGGAGATTTTCTGCAGAATTTCGACGTCTCCTCTACTTCTAACAACATCAAGGTATGATTCTATCATCAATGGTAGTTAGATTAAGCACTTACATGTAGTTAAAACATCAAAAATTCGGGGAAAAATCTAGGGTTCTTGAACTTCATCCGGATCGAACCTCAAATTTTTGCATAAATATGTTAGCATTAGTTTAGATTAGTGTTATGGGAAGTAAATCCACTTGTATTGTTCATAGATTTGCCCGATTTCTCACAAAAAACCCCAACCCTTGTTTTTGAACCTAAAAAGATAAAATCGAAGGGGTAAACGGTTTATTTTGAGAAAAAAAGCACTTGGGGTTTCATTTTTGGGGGAAACCGCACCTACTGGACCAAAAAATTTCAAGTTTTCGGGACCGGGTCAAAAAATGGAATTTTTGTGTAACAGACTCCTGGACACGGGGTCATGTCCGCTGAACACGGGGTCGTGTCCAGCTCACTGTTTTCAGTTTTCTCCAAAAATTTCACTGTTTCATGCTAACTTTTGGTATATTCTTTCAGATGTCGATGAAATTCACAAGGTTCAATGCAAATGAGCTCGACGCTAGAGCAAGATGCGATGTGCTACGAACCAGACTGGAGGAATACCCAAGACAAGTGTGCACGGATCTTTTGGGATTAGTGAACCAACGGGACCGCTTCAATAACCTAGTCACCGGGTCGCTGAGAGTCGCCCTTACTACTCGCCTTCGCTCGGTCCCCGAATATACTTTGGAATTCTATAGCACATTTGTGTTTAATTCAAGGTGCGAGCCATTTGATAATGATGGGGTACAATTCCGATGCGGGGGGACCAAGTACTCAATTTCAATGGCACAGTTCGGGTCAATAGTTGGGTTGTATATGGAGGAGGATGCGGGCAATGAAGAAAACACTGGAGGGTTACGAGAATTAGGAGAAAACGAACGCCAAGCTGCATGGGCACAAATAGGAGATGGCCACTACAATCCGAGTAGCACTAAGAGCACTAAGCTGAGAGACCCCCTTTATCGCTACATTCACCGGGTCATTACTTACTCTCTTAGTCAAAGGCATGATAGCAGCGGCGTCGTTGGGTTACGAGATCTAGTGGTCCTTCATTGCATTCATACCCGCAGACATCTCAATGTTCCTTTCCTCCTACTCCGAAACATGCACTGGAACAGGCTTGCTACTCCACCTACCCCGATCTTCTTCGGGGGGTGGATATACCGTCTCTTCAAGCACTTCGTGAACATGCCCCGATCTTTCGAAAAGAGCCCATGGTCGGGAAGAGTGGACATACACATCTGCCATTCCATGAACTTGATTTACGAAGCCGAAGACGGGTCGGTAAGCTTCCGAAGGGTCCAAGGGCATGCATGGAACCCGCAAGAGGCACTAGTCCTTCACGCTCCACAATTCCAACCACCTCCTCAGTACCAGTACCAGCCCCACGGTGATCCGGGCCAATCCTCCTCACAAGGAGGCGGTTTTCCTAACTTCCAAAGTTTGCATAATTTGTTGCAGGAAAACCTCATGTGCACTAGGAACACCTACAACCTCGCCAACAACATGTACGCTCGGGTCGGAGCAATTGAAAGAAACATATCCGACATTCAGGATGACATTGGGAGCATCCGGGAGTACATGGCGGGGCATGGAGGAGGAGGTGATGACGAGGATGAAGACATGGACTAGGCGGGTGGAGTAGAGGCAGGAGCAGCTGGTTGGTGATCCCACAGGTTAACCCTCTTTTCTATCGAACAATTTCCGGCCTGTGTGCCGAGTGTTGAACAATTTACTTTCCTTTAACTCTTTATATTTTTTGCATTTATTTTTCTTTTTAACTTTGTGGTTTGGATGATTAAACTATGGTAATTTAGGATGAATGTTGTGGCTTCGTGTAGTGTTTATTGATAAAACAGGTACATACGAGGTTTAGAGCACTAAACATTAGTGCTACTAAAGCCGGTACAGAAAAACCGAAGCCAGAAACCTGTTTTTTCACCTTTGCAGATTGTCTACACGGGGTAGTGTCCGGCCGACACGCCCCCGTGCCCACTTCCCCAGACCTGCTGTTTGTTTAATTCTGCAGATTTTTTGCCAGAAACGGGGTCGTGCCCAGCCAACACGCCCCCGTGTCCACCTTCTGTAAGTTTTCGTTACATGCACTCTGAACACGGGGTCGTGCTCATCGAGCAAGGGGCCGTGTCCAGACGCCCAGTAACATAAATTTTTTCTTTTACACACCTTTTTACACATTCAATCAACCTAAAAACTTATTTTTGGGACACATTGAGGACAATGTGTAATTTAAGTGTGGGAGGGGGGGGTGCTAAAACTTTGAATCTTGCAAGTCCTAAATACAAGCCTTACACAAAACTCTATTGGAACCGCTAATCACCCCAAATTTGTTCAAAAATTTTCATTTTTTTACTTATCTAAGTTTAAGTTGGGAAATTCAAGTTCTAAAAAGCTTATATTTTTACAAATTTACAACCGATAGCGTCATGATAAAAAGAACCAACATAAGAAAATTATGAAACGACATGACAAGCTTAGTTAAAATTTGATTATATATACTTGATCACATAAAAACCCATTCCCACAAAAGTGAGTTTTGAGCCTTTATTGAACATACAAATACATATCTTTAAACTAAATGCTCATTTTTCGTTTCTTGTGTGAATAGCCGCTTGGTTCGTACGACTCTAGAACTTGCCACGATGATACATTCCCGGTCCTTACCAACTTAAACCCAAGTGTGACAACTCGAGTTTCCAACATTTCACTTTTGAATTTATTGCATGATGACTGTTAGTTGTTTGATTAATTGCTTTGTAACCGTACACTGTACACTGGGTCATGGTTCAGATAATTGTTTGTTTGTGCATGCTTATGTGTTTGGATGTTTAAGTGTATACGTTGTGACATATTTAAGAAACATGATAACCCACTAGACGAAACAAGAGTGTTTGCCATTAAACAGCCCGGCGAAACACTGATGTGTTTCGCCATAGCACATCACAACGAAACAGGTTTGTTTCGCCACCCTTTGATTCGTCGAAGCAAAATGTCTCACCGGCCCAAAGCCCAGTATAGGCCCAAACCTTATGCGTAATTATATAATTAGTTTAGGAGAACGGTTACCAAAAACTCTCAAACCCTAGATCTCTCCATTCCTGCAACCGACGGCATCAACATCATCAGTGAATCATTCGGATCCTTTGTTCAAGTTACCATACATCTCGGTCAGTAAAAGAAATCATTATTAGTCTTATTATGTTGATCAATATTCTTTAGCTTTGCATGTGTGATGTCTTGAGAATGTAACCAATCGGATAAGGATCCTTCATAATTGACGGCTACTGTTCTTATACTTGTGTGTGATTGTCAGAAGCATGTGTTTGTTATTTGTGTTTTTAAATTGTGTATGCTGAGTGCCCATTGGTTGAGTTGTCGGCTGAATGAATGTTGGTCCAATAAAAAAAAAATAGAGGCACACTAAATACTCAAATATAGCAAAAGTCAATTGTGCACTACATGTGATCGTTTAGCAAATTGTCGGCCATATTGATATTATAATTTATATGTAGTCTCGTTTAGGGTGTTGATGATGATGAAACCGACAACTGATCATATGACCGTTGACTATTTAGTATGTGTTGATATTGGAGGTCCAATGAGAAATTTGGTTATGCATTTGTGGTCCAATCAAAATAGTGTCACCTCACATACTTGATTACATCAAAAATTCAGTACATGTGATTGTATACAAATTAAAATAAGGAAGGGTCCAATCGGTGGGATGATTTTTCGGTCCAATGATGTTTAGCGGTGGTAGCTAGGTGTCGGCCACTAGGGCATTAAGGTTTTGTGATATTGTTTGTTATTACTGAAGCAGTTAAGGGCTCGACGAAACCACGGTATCGGCTAAACACATTTTTTATGATGAAACCGACATGGCGAAACACATTGTGTTTCGCCGAGACCAGTAATGACGAAACAAACCTGACAAATCAAGAGTGTTTCGCCGAGGGATGTAACGACGAAACGGAGGGCGTTTCGTCGAAAGGGAGTCACGGCGAAACAGGGGGCGTTTCGCCGATAGGTTAATCTGCACAGTAACTTGGTTAATTTCTGTTAGAAGTTAACTGGAATTATTAACAACTGTTAGCTGATACGCATGACTTATATGATTCAGAATACGCGCTATGTGCTACTTGGTAATTGTTTATGTGTTATTTTATTCGATGGTATGTGCATGCATGAACTTCGAGAATATAAACTGATTACGTATACGTGCACTCTAGGACTTGATTGATTAACTGTGAGCACATAACTTAGCATACCGAGCAAACCAAGGTGAGTTCACACTCTTACTAAGGCATGGGATTCCCGGGGTAGGTAATGGGATTGGTTGATGAATTGTACTTGCATGGTTATGGGAATTACTGATAGACTAGTGATACCTGGGGAAACCCCCACTACTCTTCGCACACATGCCTGTAATGGCCGCGATACTGATACTGTTCTTCGCACACATGCCTGGTATGGCCGCGATACTTATACTAATCTTCGCATACATGCCTGGAGGGCCGCGATACAAATAAAACTAGTTTACAATACATGGGAAACCCCCACTAATCTTCGCACACATGCCTGGAGGGCCGCGATGTAATTAATAACGATACATGGGTTACTAAACAAACAAACGACTTATGAAACGAACATTATTACTAAACAACCCACTGTGAACTCGCTCAACTAGTTGTTGACTCTCTGTTACATGCCTTGCAGGTCGTTAGGTACAATAGGAGCTTGCACTGGGAGGCGCGGTCGTTGTGGACAAGGATCGTGAATTCTTTGCTAAACATTTATGACATTACATACTTATGAATGTGTTGGGTTTACTTTTATGCTTCCGCTAAACTTTAAGATTATACTTGTGTTTTGAAAACACCTTTCATATTGGTTTGGTTAAATTACATTTACGTTTGCTATTTACATTTAATGTTCAATATGATTGGTGGCTTGATCCTGGTCAGTCACGCCTCCAAGCGGTGATACTCCGCGTGTGGGTTTTGGGGGTGTGACACCAAGTAAGTAAATGATGGAGGCATTAGGACTAACCCTTTTTATTTCTACACCATTATTTTTCTTTTTCTTTTACCACCTACCCAAAATCCCCCTAGTTAACCCCTTTGAGCCTAAACCTTTTCATTTCTTAACCCAAAACAAAAACCCTTTTACCGTCCAAAACCCTTTTTCATTTTAGACCCTTTGTTTTAGTAACAAGCTCGGTTTTTATTATGACTCTAAAAAAATTAAAAAAATAATAAAAATAAAAAAAAATATGATGATGAAGCCAAAGAAATAAACAAAAAAGTTTATCAAAAACAACTTTGTTTGAAAGAAATGCTTCATCAAAATAAAAAGTTTTGAAAAATAACGAGTCTTATAAAAACCGACGCTTTTTACGCTTTTCGCCCTTTTACTAACCACTAACCCTTCACCCCAAAAGTCCTCTTGATATTTACAAAGGTGTATAGTTAAAAAGGAGGAGGATTGATTGCTTGGCAAGTCTATGGTAGGAGTAAGTTCCATGCCGCTCTCGAGTGATTCACTAAAATACATCAGCCGAGTGTTGAGTGATTCCCCCATGAGGTACGTGAACTTGTATATAAATGAAATTTTAAAAAGGCATGTTATGCTCTAATAATTAATTTATCTTATGAAATGTTTTTAATAAATCATGACGAATAGGATTGTAAATAAATAAGAATAAAATTTAATAAAGAATCTTGGAAATCCTGACACTCTATGACAAGCCTAAAAACCTTCTCTTCTACCCATTCCATTTGGGAGTGTAAAAGCCACATTATAAAGAGTTTTGCTTGAGGACATGCAAAGATTCAAGTGTGGGGGTATTTGATGTGCACAAAATGCAACATATAAATTACATCAATTGTGGCATAAAACTAATCTTTTTTTAGTACTATTGTTGGAAAAAGTGTGTTTTTGTCTTCCTTTTGTATTTTCAGGATTAAATGAGCTCAAATAAACAAAAGAAGCAAAAAGACAGCCAAATCTAACATAAATACAAGAAAAGGGACAAACGTGGCATGCCCGGCCTCCCCGACAGCATCTTCCCAAGCAAAACAAGAAAACAGAAGGCTGAACACGCCCCGTGCTCAATGAGCACGGGGGCGTGCCCAAGTGTCAGCAGAAAAGACAAAGTTGTAGAAGCTTCTATCGCCCACCACGGGGTCGTGCTCAGCGGACACAGGGTCGTGGTCAACTCTAAGATTTGCAGGATCTAGGGAAATCTTGATAGTACAGATACGCTTCTGCACACGGGGTCGTGCTCAGCGGACACGGGGGCGTGGCTAACTAATGCAGACAAACTGCGATTAATGAAGAAAGAGAAGGAGGATTGTAACACCACATAAAAACGTGTCCAATTATACATAGACACGTGCCCTAAACTCTAAATATGCGAAAGATTGAGTTTAAGGGACTAAAGTTGACAAAGAGCGAAAATATGCAAACGAAAGGACTAAAAGTGTCAACATGCCAAACTTGGGCCTCTGAATGACCACACGTGAAGAAAATATTCTTAAATGGGTGATCAATTGGATATAAGAAGCCGTTTGCGAAAATAATAGGAAGATTATAAATTACAAGGGTTAAAAGTTTCAATATGTCAATTTTGATCTCTGAGTGACCTTTTAACGAAACCGAGGCTTCAAAATATTCAAATATACTCCCGAGAATAAGTGGCAAAAATTTCACGTGATTCCGAGATCGTTAAGCATGTTTTCCAAACTTTGGGTTAAAAGTGTTAACCTGATGAAACTTGCTTTCATAAAGATATTTAGCGAACCCGAGCCTAACGAAGTTGGTTATTCATCCATGAGCCTCATCAAACTAACTACAAGGGCCTTATGTGCCAAAAATAAGGTTAAAAAGGATTAAAAACGTTCAGGGACTGTTTCAGCCAACTTAGAAACTTGATTTGCCAGTTCCCCATCTCCAGGCGGACCGCGTAAGGCCAAGCAGAATCCTTACGCAGGCCGCGAGAGGTCCCCAGTATCATAATTCTGCTGCTAGGTGCGGGTTAAGCTGTTCCACCGCCTTATTCTTGGTTGTAACGATCTGGAGGTCTATATGTCGGTTTATTACATTAGATAGGACACCTGGGATGATCCCAGAGCCCCCAATTACACCTGGAAGTGATCTAAATCCATGGGAATTACTATATAAGAAAGCTTAGTCTTGTGCTTCAAAGCACATTTGTAAACATTCACTTATGGGACTTGCTCTGGAGCTTCCATCAGTAAGAAGAGGATTATCAAGTGTAGAAAAGTTTGCTAGGACCTTAAGTAAGCCTCTAATTTCTTGTTTAGTTATTTAATTTAGCTTAATTACTCTAAAGTCAAACTTATCTTAAATATAGTTTGACTTTCATATTAATTACATATGGCTTAACAACTGATCAAATTGAAAGTGGTTATAGAACCATATTAGTGTAGGTGATTAACCCTTAAAAGGGCATCTCCTAATTATCCCGTTTGACTGATCAATTGTCGGATCAAAGTAGTTTGACAAAAGGTCAAACTGGACAGAAATTGCACATTTGGTAAAACTAATAAACCAAAGGTTCTAAATTATATTTTAACATTCTAATGACTTGGTAATTAATATTTAATCATGCCTTATCTGTCCTAACCCGGCAACTAATAGTCTAAGGTCAGTTTATAACCGAAAGTCGCAAAAGCTTGACTTTTGTTTGACTTTCAGTTCTGACCCGTGCAAACTTATTTCCTCTATGTTTTAAGCTTCCATTAGGACTACATTACTTAGTAGTATAACCCTCTGGAGTTATATTGCATGGTGCCTAATAGTTTGAATAATATGCTCTTGATCGAGATTATGCTTAATAATGCCTAAAACGCCCTTTTTGCATAAAACCGAGAATTTTAGCAATATGAATGGACTAAAACTTTTGCTACTAATATTTAGACATGTCCTGAAAATTTGACATCAGTTTGAGGTCTAGAATAGGAGTTATGCTCAATAGCGTAATTAAGGAACTTTTTAGCATTTAAATAGCGTAATTAGCATAAAGCCTATCTAAACCCAATTTTTGACACCAAACTTTTTACCTACTGATGTAAAATAATATTTTGGGATTTTTGAAGATTTTTATTTATTTTTAGACTGAGCATAACATAGGATCATAGCTTGATTTCGGTGATTGTCGGTTTTACCCTTTTCACGCATAAAATGAGTTTTACATAACTTTTCAATACCAAACCTTTTGCTACTGATCCTATATGACAAATAAAATATTTTGAACCTTTTAAACTGATTAAAAACTCATATTTCCTATTTTTACCCAAATAGCCCTTTAAATCGGGTTTTAAGCGTTTATAGCACCTAGTATGGGTCAAAACTATATTTGACATACAAAACTAATTTCCTACTGATACTTTAAGCTAATATATGTAATATTATGGTAAGCTAAAGTTTTTAAACTCGGAAGTCTATTTTGATCTTTAAAAGCTTATGTAAAATTACCAAAATGCCCCTACGGTGCATAGATGGTTATAAAAGGTATGTTTCTCATATATTAAGTATCCTACTGATATAACTTATCAAAATATATGTTTTTACTAATTTAATCAGACCTGGATCTCAGTTTTATAAATAAACTCTTTTATGGGCATTAAAATTACCAAAATGCCCTTGTGGGACTTATTTTGATTTAAATTACTTTTTAGGCATATATGTTAATATATTACTGATATATTAACATATTTTGAGCATAATAATGATTTATACCTGTATATAATTCACTCGGTTACCCGTTACGCATTTACGTGTTCGGATCGGTTTACGTGACTAGTTTACGTAAAATAGCCGAAACGGGCTTAACCTTATCATTTAATCCTCATTTTTCCAGATTGTGTTTAGTTTACCCATATTATACAAGTATCCAAGCTTGTCGGGTCTAAATCACATTCTATCCCCGTCTCCGCTTAATTTAGCGTTTAGACCCGTAAGGTTTCCTTCTAGCTAGCTGGTCTAAGTCCTTGACTTAATTAAAGACCCGTTAGCATCTTAATAGGCAAATTAAACCTTCTATACAGATTAATAGCTTCCGGTAAAAAGTGCCTTTCAAGAACCTTAGGAATTTTACTACTATCACTAGGTAAATACTTTTAACTTATTTTCCCTATACGGGCTTGGGATACGGTATATTAATACCGCTTGGTCGGGTATGGGATTATTTTGTCGAATTGTGATTTAATAAATCCGCATAACCCGTTTTAATCTGTATTGTTTGATAACATAAACATTTGGGGGTTAACGACCGTGTCCTGGATATCCTTGGCTCATTTAAGTTATTAATGGCCACGACCTATGCACGGGGTGCAGGCATGCACCCGACAGATGCAAATGCTAAATATTAAATTACCCACAAGTTGGGGATAACTCCTTTGTGGGTTTTATAAGTGGTGAGTCAGTTAATCATGTCCGGCTTACAAACCGGCCCCATATGTATGACAAACATGTAAAACTGTATACAAGATTTTAATAAGATTGTCCCAAGTTATAAATGATTTGTGCCTTGTGCACCTAAATCAATTTTCTTAAATATCTTCAAAACGAGTCAGTTAAATTGTATTTACCAGTGTAAACTGACGTATTTTCCTAAAGATTGATTGACAGATACTTCCCGAAATAGGCTGGAGATATAGGGTGTCATAGAGGATCTTGCAAATCCATAAGATACCTGAAATCTGTAGTTTTTGTTTCTTTGTACATTATGACCCACCTGTGGATCTTATTACATTCCCGTCTGTATTATTCATATACTCGAACTCACAAACAGTATGGTTTGTAATAGTTTATTTACCCAGCCTTCCGTTGTGCTATATTATTGTGTGTAATGACAATGATGATATCAACTACGTCACGATACTCCCCACCGGGCCCACCTGTAATATGTGGAAATATTGGGGTGTGACAGGTTGGTATCAGAGCCAACATTGAGTGAATTAAACACTAACCTTTTGTGTTTAATCTCAATGACACAATAAGCACATTCCTTAGACTCTCGAGTCTAGGCAAATGACCTAGGATGTATCTTTTACTTTCCTTTGTTGTTATTATGTTTTATTTTATTTTGTTTTCTTGTTTTAACAGGAAGTTCATCACCATGCCTCCAAGAGTAAGGCGAAGAGGCAAAGGTCCCATGCGTGGGGGACCGTCGACAGCAGGACCATCTCATAGACGCACTCCATCGGCGTCCTTTTCTACCTCTGATTCTCGCGATCTGTGGGGTCAACCTTTTGAGCCAGCAAGGCATTCTGCCTCGCTAAGCTCATCGCCTTCTTTCCATCCATCCTTTGGGCCACTTGTTCCTGATGAACCCCAACATTCACACCACTCCCAGCAATCTCATCATTGTCACGAGTCTTACCAGTCACACCACTCTTTGCAACCCCATTCGTTTCATCACTCTGATTCCCTCTACTCCCGGGGACAGTTTAACCCGAACGACTATGTTAAGATTTTCTCGGTTACAACCCCTTGGGCCCTGAGGACCATTTCTCTCAAGGGATGGAAACGGACGATGATCCAGATCCGGAGATGCAGACCGGAACGCCGGGTCACCCAATAAGCATATCAAGTGGATCTCCATTTCAGGGACCACCTTACAATGGACCCGATTCGTTCCAAGAGAAAATGGCCACATATGATTGGTTCTCTACCCCATCATACCATAACTCTCCAGCCCAACCACCTTTGGTTGAACCCCAACTCCAAGCTGTTTCACCACCGCCACTTCCTGTAGAGGAGCCACCACAGCAGCCACCGCAGCCACCTCCCGAGCATTCGAGGCAAAGGAGGAACGCGCGTATATCCGTACGGGGGGACCTCGTTTCAGTTCTCCCCAGGGTTTGAGTTCTTATCCCCCTATTCCGGAGGACCCCCAGATGGGTGGGCCCTCGAATGCGGCGCCGGAGGTTGAACCTCCGCCAGCTTCTTATGCACCACCTGAGCCGCCTATGGGTTTTGATAACCCAATCCCGACCTACCCAGGTTCTTCTGGGTATAATCCTTTTGAAAACCCATCGGGGTACCCATCGGACTATGTATCTCAAGACCCGTACCTTACGGCTGCGCAGTATCATCACCTTTACCCTTCTTCTTACCCTCCGGTTCTTCCAACTGGATATCCAATACCGGGTTATCAGTACCCACCGTACCAGCAACCTCCTCCTCCACAGCAGCAGCAGCAACAGACTCAGGAAATCCTGGAGAGGTTAGATAGGGTCGAGCACGAGGCTAGGAAAAACAAGGAGAAGCATAATAGCTTCATGAAGGGCCTTGCAAACCTTATCAAAGGGAAGAAGAAGTAGGGGATTGTTAATTTTTCTTGGTTGTTTGTAATCATGTCCCTGTGAGGACATTTGTTTAATTTTTGTATCAAAGTCCCTGCGAGGACTTATTTTCTTGTTTCTGTAAGCCCCTGCGTGGGCAGTTTGTCTTTTCTAAGTCCCGTTTAGGGCACCTGTACTTGTTTCAAGTTTAATGAAGTTTTATCTTTGGTTTTTAATTATATATTTTATTACATCATGATGTATCTTTTCAATTTATAATTGATCCGCCAAAGAAAACTCTTAGAGGTATAACCTAGCCAAAGTATTAATTGGCTATGATGGTACAACCTTTTTAAGATAGCAAATCTCTGTTAACATCTGAAAACATGTTGACATTCCTAGTTGTGCGGTACGAGAAACCACACAAGCTTCCAAAAGTACTCGGATCTTACCAAGCTATATATAGCCCATATGATCAATGCGCATCATGGCTAATAAACATCAATATGATGTGTACACCAAGACATCCTTTAGAGATGTATGCCTATAAGCAAAGGTGTAATAATGACAACGAAAGTTCAATTTATAAACTTCTTGTCAATAAGGCGATGAACTTCGTTCGACCTTTAAAAGATCATTGATCCAAGAGATCGGTGGTCAGATCTTAAGTCGTCCCTGTGACAAGCTTCCTAAGCTATTTAAATGTCCTTCGAGACGAGCTTAATGATAAATAAAATGTCTTTCATGACATTTGCAGTTGTGGAAATTCTATCTTCCCCTACTTAATAGCATAAAGAATAGTGTATTCTATTTGATTTTAAATTACTATTTAAAATGGTCTAAATGGTTTAAATAATACCATGACCATCTGATCATCAATGTGATGAATCTATATATATAATTTAAATATTATTATTGTTTGTTATAGTATTCAGAAATGGCTGGCTCAGATGAAGCAAACAGTCATCCTGCAGAAGGCAACACCAGGATTAATATCACTGGTGCCGAACTTCAAGCAATGATCATCGCGGCAGTTTCTCAAGCGGTAGATGCTAAGTTTAAAGAGCCAAGTATTGTTCGGTCTCAAACTCACTCAAAAACCCATTCTCAACCACACACTCATAAGAAGACTGAGTCTCTGCACTCATCTAACCAGGGTAGTGAACCCAAGAAGCAGTTAGTCTTTGAGTCAACCCCTAGGCACACCAAAGGTTGTAGTTACAAGTACTTTGTTTCCTGTAAGCCAAGGGACTTTACAGGAGAAAAGGGGGCGATAGATTGCATGAAATGGTTAGACGAGATGGAGACTGTGATAGACATTAGCGGTTGCGCTAGGGAGGATGTGGTCATGTTTGTTTCCCAATCTTTTAAGGTCGATGCCCTTACATGGTGGAAAGCGCTGGTACAGTCCACCGGGAAAGTTCATTTGTATAATCTTTCGTGGGAGAAGTTTGTTGATCTGGTTAAGGACACTTATTGTCCTCAGCATGAAGTCGAGCGTATAGAAACTGATTTCCTCACCCTTGTGATGAAGGATCTGGACTGTAGATCCTATGTGACTAGTTTCAACTCCATGTCAAGACTTGTACCGTACCTAGTCACTCCTGAGCCCAAACGCATTGTGCGTTTTATTGGTGGTCTGGCCCCTGAAGTTAAGGGGAATGTTAAGGCTTCTAAGCCAACCACCTATAGATCCGATGTGGATCTATCATTGTCCCTCACGTTGGATGTTGTGAGGAGTCGGGCGAAGAAGACTACTGAAGAAGGAAAGAGGAAAAGAGAGAATGATCAGTCTTCTCAATCAAACAAAAAGGGCAAAGGGAACTCTGGTTCCAAGAAGGGGCAATTAGATGATAAGCCCAGGTGCAAGGCTTGTCACAAAAGGCACTTTGGGAAGTGCAATCGAGACCCACATGCCAAACCATGTGGGATTTGTAAAAAGAAGGGGCACAAGTCTGTTGAGTGCCGAAATATCAAGGATGCAACCTGATATGGTTGCAATGAAAAAGGGCACATTAAAACCAACTGCCCCAAGAATGCGAAGAAGCCTGAGGAGGCTAAGAAGAACAACGCCAGAGTATTCCAGATGCAGGCAAGGGAAGCGGTGAATGACGAGGAAGTCATAACAGGTACCTTCCTCATCAATAATATTTATGCTAGAGTCTTATTTGATTCCGGTGTTGATAGGTCCTTTGTAGACCATAAGTTCTGTAAGTTGTTGAATTTGCCTATTAAGACTCTAGACATAAAATATGAGGTAGAGCTTGCCGATGGTACCTTAGAAACAGCTTCAACTCTTCTTGATGGATGTTCCATATCCATTAAGAATCATTCTATCCCGCTATCCCTCTTGTCAATGAAATTGGCTGGTTTTGATATAGTTTTAGGCATGGATTGGTTGTCGCATAACCAAGCCCAAATTACCTATGATAAAAAGCTTGTCATTATCAAAACCCCCTCTGGTGAATCAGTCACCATTCAAGGAGATACACAATATGGGTTGCCCAGCAATGTGTCTATCCTCAAGGTATCCTAGTGCTTGAAAAGTGGGTGTGTCATTTACATGGCATAGGTGACTGTGAATGATCCAAAGCCGAAGATTGAAGACATCCCAACCATCTCAGAGTATCCTGATGTCTTTCCTGACGAGTTACCTGGATTACCTCCTGAGAGGTAAGTAGAGTTTAAGATAGATATCCTTCCAGGATTTGCGCCTATAGCACGAGCTCCGTATCGTCTAGCGCCTACTGAAATGAAAGAGCTCATAACTCAGTTAGATGATTTACTGGAAAAAGGTTTCATTCAGCCTAGTTCTTCACCTTGGGGAGCTCCAATTCTGTTCGTGGAAAAGAAGGACGGATCAATGCGCTTATGCATTGATTACCGTGAACTAAATAAGGTAACGATCAAGAATCGTTATCCTTTACCCAGGATCGATGATCTGTTCGATCAACTTCAAGGAGCAAGTTATTTCTCAAAGATTGATTTGAGATCTGGGTATCATCAACTCAAGGTTTGAACTGAAGATGTTCCGAAGACGGCATTCAGAACGAGGTATGGACACTTCAAGTTCTTAGTGATGCCTTTTGGGCTCACTAATGCGCCTGCAGCATTCATGGACCTCATGAATAAAGTCTGCAAGCCATATTTAGATAAGTTCGTCATTGTCTTTATAGACGACATCCTTATTTACTCGCGTAGCCAAGTGGAGCATGAAAAGCACCTCTGGTGTATCTTAGGACTGCTTCGACAGGAGAAATTGTATGCCAAATTCTCCAAGTGCGAGTTTTGGCTTCGCAAGGTCCAGTTTCTTGGACATGTTGTCAGTGAGCAGGGCATTCAAGTAGATCCTGCCAAGGTAGAAGCTGTTATGAATTGGGAAGCACCAAAGACACCTACGGAAATATGCAGCTTTCTAGGTTTAGCTGGATATTATAGAAGATTCATTGAGAACTTCTCAAGGATAGATGCACCATTAACGTCTTTGACCTGTAAGAATGTGAAATTTGTCTGGGGTCCAAAGCAGCAGGAATCTTTTGAGATTCTAAAGCAAAGGTTGAGCAATGCTCCGGTATTATCTTTACCGGAAGGAATTGAAGAGTTTGTTGTATATTGCGATGCCTCACACACCGGCATGGGGTGTGTACTTATGCAGCAAGGCAATGTAATTGCCTATGCATCGCGACAGCTAAAAGTGCATGAAAAGAATTACACCACCCATGATCTAGAATTGGGTGCCGTTGTATTTGCACTAAAGTTGTGGAGACATTATCTATATGGAACAAAGTGTGTGATCTATTCAGATCACAAAAGTCTCCAACACCTGTTCAATCAAAAAGAGCTCAATATGAGACAACGCCGTTGGATGGAAACTCTGAATGATTATGATTGCGAGATTCGCTACCATCCGGGTAAGGCGAACGTGGTTGCTGACGCTCTAAGCCGAAAGGAAAGAGTTAAACCAATTAGAATCAATGCCAAGAGCATTGAATTGAAGAATAGTCTGAATGAAAGACTATTAACTGCTCAAAAAGACGTTGTTTTGGAGGTTAATCTTCCAAATGAAAAGTTGGGTGTAACTGCTGAACGATTAACACCTGGGAAGTATGGAATTCTCAGAATGAATGGAAGAATTTGGGTTCCTATTCAAGGAGGACTTCGAGATGTAATCCTCCAGGAAGCCCACAACTCCAAATATTCAGTTCACCCTAGAGGTGATAAAATGTATCAAGATTTGAAGGCTAATTATTGGTGGGTAGGTTTGAAGAAATCTATTGCCACACATGTAGCTAAATGCCTGACATGTGCTCAAATTAAAGCTGAACATCAAAAGCCATCAGGTTTACTTCAACAACTAGAACTCCCTACATGGAAGTGGGAAATGGTAACCATGGATTTCATAACCAAATTACCTAAGACAAGGCATGGAAATGATACCATATGGGTTATTGTTGATAGACTGACGAAGTCAGCACATTTCTTGCCCATCAAGGAGACTCATAGCTCCGACAAGTTAGCCCAATTGTACGTCGATAAGATTGTAGCTCTTCATGGAGTACCGGTGTCTATTATTTCGAATAGGGATACTAGATACACCTCTCATTTTTGGAAAACTTTCCAACAATCTTTGGGCACTCGTTTGAATTTTAGTACTGCTTACCATCCTCAGACTGATGGTCAGAGTGAGCGTATTATTCAACCCTTGGAAGACATGCTTCGTGCATGTGTTATTGATTTGGGTGGTAGTTGGGATGACCACCTCCTATTGATCGAGTTCTCCTATAACAATAGTTATCATACCAGCATTCAGGTTGCGCCTTTTGAGGCATTATATGGTAGGAAATGCAGAACACTTGTTTGTTGGGCAGAAGTAGGAGAAGCTCAGATATCAGGACCTGATATAGTCCTTGAGACTACGGACAAGATTGTCCAAATTCGTGATCGCCTGAAAGTTGCCAGGGATAGGCAGAAAATTTATGCTGATAAGAGGTGAAAACCTCTAAAGTTTGAAGTAGACGATAAAGTTCTATTGAAAGTGTCACCCTGGAAAGGTGTGATGCGCTTTGGTAAAAAGGGGAAGTTGAGCCCTAGATATATTGGACCATTCAAGATCATCGAATGTGTCGGCAGTGTAGCTTATAAGCTAAACTTGCCAGAGGAGCTGAGTGGAATTCATGATGTGTTCCACGTTTGTAATCTTAAGAAATGCCTAGCCGATGAATCGCTAGCTATATCTCATAAAGACGTGCAAGTTGATAAAAGCTTGGGATTCATTGAGAAACCTATATCGATCGAGGATCGTCAAGTCAAAAAGCTCCGAAGGAAGTATGTACCTATAGTAAAGGTTAAATGGGACGATCGTAGAGGTCCCGAGTATACGTGGGAAGTTGAGTCCACCATGAGACAGAAGTACCCTCACTTATTCCAGTAAATCTCGGGTTCGATATTTCTTTTAAGGGGGTGAGGATGTAACACCATGTAAAAACGTGTCCAATTATACATAGACACGTGTCCTAAACTCTAAATATGCGAAAGATTGAGTTTAAGGGACTAAAGTTGACAAAGAGCGAAAATATGCAAACGAAAGGACTAAAAGTTTCAACATGCCAAACTTGGGCCTCTGAATGACCACACGTGAAGAAAATATTTTTAAATGGGTGATCAATTGGATATAAGAAGCCGTTTGCGAAAATAATCGAAAGATTATAAATTACAAGGGTTAAAAGTGTCAATATGTCAATTCTGATCTCTGAGTGACCTTTTAACGAAACGGAGGCTTCGAAATATTCAAATATACTCCCGAGAATAAGTGGTAAAAATTTCACGTGATTCCGAGATCGTTAAGCATGTTTTCCAAACTTTGGGTTAAAAGTGTTAACTTGATGAAACTTGCTTTCATAAAGATATTTAGCAAACCCGAGCCTAATGAAGTTGGTTATTCATCCATGAGCCTCATCAAACTAACTACAAGGGCCTGATGTGCCAAAAATAAGGTTAAAAAAGATTAAAAACGTTCAGGGATTGTTTCTGCCAACTTAGAAACTTGATTTGCCAGTTCCCCATCTCCAGGCGGGCCGCGTAAGGCCAAGCAGAATCTTTACGCGGGCCGCGAGAGGTCCCCAGTATCAGAATTCTGCTGCCAGGTGCGGGTTAAGCTGTTCCACCGCCTTATTCTTGGTTGTAACGATCTGGAGGTCTATATGTCGGTTTATTACATTAGATAGGACACCTGGGATGATCCCAGAGCCCCCAATTACACCTGGAAGTGATCTAAATCCATGGGAATTACTATATAAGAAAGCTTAGTCTTGTGCTTCAAAGCACATTTGTAAACATTCACTTGTGGGACTTGCTCTGGAGCTTCCATCAGTAAGAAGAGGATTATCAAGTGTAGAAAAGTTTGCTAGGACCTTAAGTAAGCCTCTAATTTCTTGTTTAGTTATTTAATTTAGCTTAATTACTCTAAAGTCAAACTTATCTTAAATATAGTTTGACATTAGTTTTAATTACATATGGCTTAACCACTGATCAAATTGAAAGTGGTTATAGAGCCATATTAGTGTAGGTGATTAACCCTTAAAAGGGCATCTCCTAATTATCCCGTTGGACTGGTCAATTGTCGGGTCAAAGTAGTTTGACAAAAAGTCAAACTGGACAGAAATTGTACATTTGGTAAAAACTAATAAACCAAAGGTTCTAAATTATATTTTAACATTCTAATGACTTGGTAATTAATATTTAATCATGTCTTATCTGTCCTAACCCGGCAATTAATAGTCTAAGGTCAGTTTATAACCGAAAGTCGCAAAAGCTTGACTTTTGCAATTAATAGGTTCAAAAGAAGCTCTAAGGAAATCCTAATCTTGGCTTAAACGGGTCAGAACTGAAAGTCAAAGCAGAAGTCAAACTTTGCGACTTTCGGTCCCAAACCGAGCCTAAACTGAAAATTGTCGAGATGCATGCACACGGTTGGCGATCGATATACTGTATGTCACCTAGACCAGCCTTTAAAGGTTCTGTACCTATAAACCTGTCGGATTGTTTAAACCAAGTGCTCAGATGGGCTTTAGGGTAGATTGAAATCCTGTTCAGCAGACATTACCCAATTTGGTATGGTTATAGTGGAAGACTAAAATGGCTCGAATGTCTTGCGTACAGAAACACAACCATTTATCCAGTCACCGCAATTCCGCTTCTGGTCTACTTCCGAAATTCAAAGCAAGTAATAGCAGCCCGTCGTTTACTTCTATCGAGAAATCAGGACATATCGATCCAAGGAGCGTTGAGGTTGCGGTTTTGCTTCAAAATGTAGGGGCTTTTTTGTACTCCGGTTAGATTTACATATAAACGTTATTAATGTATTCTTAAGTATAATGCGAACGTGAATTCATTAAATAATTTCACATCAAATTTTACATATAAACGTAGGCTTACACTCAATGCACCTAATGACAGCAACCAACATTGAGCCATCACATTCTTTCCGTTTACATCTCAGGTAACGGTTTTCCCTAATACATCTCGATATGGTTTTGAAACTTACGAGATAGTAATTGTCAATTTCAGGTAGGTTGGATATTGAGATCAAGAAATTCAGCGCCACTTGCAGATATGGTTTCAAGGTCAATATTTGGCTTGAAACAGAGACAGAGAACTTTTGTTTCGAAATGTTTTGTAGCTTCACTTATGACTTATGCCTGATGTTGTTGTCAATTCATAACTATAACGCGAATGTGAATTCATTAAATAATTTCACATCATATTTTACATATAGATGTAGGAAAAAAACTTTGCACATTATAAACTACTTAGTTTATTCTATATCAAACATGTACACTAACACATACTGTCTTTAACATTGTTTTATAAAGATATGTAACTAAACGCGAATAATTTAAATGATATATTATAATATGTTTTTTAGTATTTGATTTCGATCGTTATTAAACATACCCGTGTATTCACACGGGTCTTACAACTAGTTAGTTTTATAGCATCAATATAAGAAATCAATCAATTTAATTAAAACATATATTACAATTGTACCATTCATTTATTCTCATCAATTAATCATCCTAATCTAATTTTCATGATGACTTCTTACACTTCTTTTGAAAAAACACACTTGTTGAAGAATCCAACCCTAATCAAATATATAAATATACTTCTATGAGGAAGATATTATTGTTATTGGAAATAAAATTTAGTTGTATTTTGACTTTATATTCTGTTGTATGATGAAGAAAAATAATCATAAATAAATTAAACGTATTCCCATGAAAATTAATAATAAATAAATTAATTAATTAATTAAACGTATTTCCAATGCAATGAAAATCAATAGATTATAATAATTCAATAAGATATCATCACACATCCTTTCTTTTCGTCTTTCTCATGTCTCCTCTTCCCTGACAATCCTCGTTTGTGTATCTTCGGTATTCCATATTCTATATTTATTTTGTTTCATTTTGACTTTAACAGTTTCATATCTATGCTATATAATAAAAGAAACCAGTTTAGAGACTTGTCATTGTATTAGGTCATCTCTTATAGATAATTAATATAATACAACTGAAAATAAAAAAAAAATTAATTACACAAAACGGAATAGATAATTAATATAATACTCGTGGTATTTGGTTTTATCTTCCGAATTCGGAAAAAATAAAATATTAATTTAATTACACAAAATTCCAAATTTAATTGTAGGCCATACAATATATATGGTATAGACTAGGTGATGCCATGTCCACGTTGCGGGGCGATGGCCGAATAATTCTCAACCAACTAAAAAAATAGTACTATAGTTTTGCTAGAAAGAAAAACTAAAAAGATTATTAGGCAGCTCTTTGACACGATTTTTAACTGTGGGCAAAGTCATATTTTTATTTTTACTTGGGGGAAAATCAATTTTTTTTCCCGATGGTAAAATCCTAATTTTTAGCTAGAGAAAAACTATATTTTTATTTTGTACTAGAGGCAAAAACGTAATTTTGAATTGAGGGTAATATCGTAATTTTGAGCCGAGAGGAAAATCGTAACTTTTAGCTGGGGGCAAAAGCATAATTTTATTTTGAACTGGTGGCAAAGACGTAATTTTAAACTGGGGGCAAAACCGTAATTTTAAATTGGGTATAAAATAATAAACTGGTGTAAAATCGTAATTTTTAGCCGGGGGAAAACAAAATATTAGTTTGAACTGTGGCGAAAACATAATTTTGGCTGAGGGTGAAAGCGTAATTTTTTTACCGAGTGCAAAATCGTATTTCTTAGCTCGGGGCAAAAGGGTAAATGTATTTTGAAGTTGAGGCAAAACCGTATTTTTTAACTGGGGGCAAAAACGTAATTTTAAAATGGGTATAAAATAATAAACTGGTTGGACCATTGAGTATTGCTCGCCGCCAATTTGGATCAATGGCAGGTAAACACTATTCTGGGGCAAAAACGTAATTTTAAATTGCGTATAAAATAATAAACTGGTTGGTCCAATGAGGGAGGGCCGGCTGCCTATTTGAACAAATGGCAAGAAAATACTATTCCTTACCATTTTTTTTATATATGTTAGAATATATATGTTAGAATAGAATAGAATAGAATTCATCTGATATAGAATATAATTATAAATTCACACAAATTCTTGTATATAAAAAGAAAGATATTGGGGAGTTTACTTTTTCTTTGTTGAATGTTTAAGTTTAGAATTCACCTTCAAAGTTTAATTTTTAAAATATACATGTTGTCATCATCTTAATAAGGCTTCTTTTAGTTAAAGTCTAATAAAAAATAAATAAAAAAAGCCGTACCGAGTATGTCATTAGTTTTTTTAAATACAATTTTCTTATTATTTGATATGTAAAATCATATTTATTCAAGCCGTATAATACACGAGAGTTTTTAAAGATATTAATTTTTTTATTATTTGGTAAACCAATATTACTTTATTCAACCCGTGTAATACTCGTGGTTTTAAATATATAACTCTTTTCATTATTTATTATATAAAATTAAATTTATTCAACCCGTACATACACGGGGTTCTTAAAGATATAACCTTTTTTTATTATTTAATATATAAAATTACATTTATTCAACCCGTGTAATAAACGAAGTTTTTTAAGATTTTTTTTTTTTTTTGTTATTTGGTATGTACAATTACATTTATTCAACCCGGTAATACACGGGTTTCTAACCTAGTATAATTATAAAGGTACAATATCATTGTTTTTTATAATTGATTTATATTTTTAACCCTAAACTTTAATAGATTTATCATACGACCTTTAAACTTTAATAATTTATTTTATAAACGAGTTATGTATACCTCTGAACTTTAATAAATTTATCATACGAAAATTTAATAATAATTCTTTTTTCGGTAAATGATTACTTTTGACCCCTTGAACTCACTACTAAAAAGACCTGTTTCCGACGAAGTTTTTGTTCGGAAAATTGTCGGAAAAGGGTGTTTCCGACCAAATTCCGACCTAAACAAGTTTGTCGGAAAATTCTAGTTGGAAAAATTTTCTAACCTATTTCTGGCAAAAGTTTCCGACAGAGTTCCGACAAAAGTATTTTCCGACGAAGTTCCGACTAATACTAAGGTTTAATTTTATTTTTTAGTTTTCTATGTTTCCCACTATTCTCCGACCAATATTTTTTTTTCATTTTCCTTTTTTTATTCTCCCATAAGTTTCCGACCTCCTCTTTTTTTATTTAAAAAAAAATATGAGAATTGCAAGTGTACTCAAAATTGATACAAATGTACTTGAATAAATATATACACACAGATTCATATCAAACAAAACGTAATAAAAACTCACAGATCTACAATTTTACCTAAATACATATATACACGCCTCCTCTAACTTTTTCCACTAGCCTTTCCATCCCGCATGAAGATGTTACACATTTAAAGAAGTACGCAACTCATACATGAAGCATGATCGAGATTAGAAAATGGTTCAGTTTGCCAATCTAATTCCTAATAAAATTATATAAAACCAATACTTCAACCATAAAATCAAAACAGATGGCTTTGACAAACATATAAATCAAAGTTATTAAATTATCTCATATAAAACAACTGATTAATTATAAATTATAAATATAATAATGATGACTGCAATAAGTAATGGTCTTTTGATGATTTTAAAACAAATTTATGAGCACAATCCTTTTTCATGGTAAACGACATATCTTCAATTTGGAGTTTTAAATTATAATCTTCAGGTTTGGCTAAAATTTAGAACTTCATTCCAGAAAACATAATCCTCTTTCAAGGGAAAACCAATACCCATAAACCAAAATAACAATCAATCTGGTCAAACAAATAAATAGTTAACAGTTAGAAGTCTCATAAATCGATACCTGATCATGATACTTGTACATTGTGAACCGTTAATCGTGAGAGACAACTACGGAGAGATGAAACCTTATGTTATGTGAAGAAACCGATTGAAATAAACCTGATGACGATCCCTTATGATTATCATCAAAATTCGGCCTTTGCTTTTGGTGTTTCACCATTTCAAATCATATAGATAGATTGATAAAGAAAGTAAAGAGCCAAGAGAGAGAGAGAGAGAGAGAAATTAAATAAGAAAGTAAAGGGGTATGTTTCTAAATCCTGCGCCGATCACATGAGTTACTCTCAGGTCAGGTCGCGCGCGAGATCATACCCACTGTAAACCAGAAAGACGACTTCTCCGACCTTGCGTCGGCTACAAGGCTCTGTCCCAAGCCACGCGCGGGGTTAGGACCAAGATTAAATCAATCCTGACACTTAGTTCCGTTGACAAAAGACTCGGCTTCCCTGATCTTGCGGCGACTACACAGTCGTGGCAGAGGAGGCAGAATGGATATTCATTGTTTTCGATCTCAGGCCCAAGGCCCATCAGCCCGTCTCGTTCACAAATCACCTCGGCTATAAATAGAGAACTTCACCTCCAGGTTTAAGCATCGCTCTCTTGCCCTCTCACTTAATACCCACTTTTATCCTCAAAGCAAGTTCTTATTTTCACGCCGTAGGATGGTTATAAAGAGTACCCCATATTCTTCTCCTTGTAACGACCTTCACAGTGTGTTAATTGTTTTGCAGGATCGATGTAGCTGTTTATCAAGTTCAGAAGAAGATTAACCCTATTTGGATGAGACACTCACCATACGTTAATCCCCGGATTAACTTGGTGTTTCTTCAGAAAGACTTGTTGATTAGCTTTCATCTTTCTTCCTTCGTAGGAGGGCAGATGAGAGCATCTTCATGGAGAACACAGCCGGTTCTTTGAAGGGTTGTGGCAGGACCATGACCCGGGTAAGTTTTTCGGCCGTAGTGCTAATTTTTCGCATTTCGATCGAAATTTTTTATATATACTATGTTTGGCACGGGCTTGCCCGAGCTTTTTTTAGTGCCTGTGTCTTTCGGCCATGACACGTTCAACAGGCAAGATCCGCCATTGATGGAGAAGCCAATGAAATTAGAGAAAGATAAGTGAAATGAAGTCTAGGTGGGAGAATTAGGATTGTTGGGAGGGAACAGACTTTCATGGGAGGGAAAACACATTTTTAGGGGGGGGGGGGTTTAAAGAGTTTTTTCCTAAACTAGTGTTGATAGAAAAAATATTTACTATTTTGGTGTTCCTTCAAAACTATTTACCAAAATGGTGTTTTTCTTTGTCTTTTCCTTTTCTTTTAATCAATATAAAAAAAACTTAATAGTTTTTTTTTCTAATCGATCAATATGCAAAAGAATAACTGTCACACCCCTAATTTCCACGTGTCACCGGTGGGCCCGGTGGGGGGATTATCGTGACGTAGTTGATATCGTCATAGTCAAACAACACAAATTATAATGCACAACGGAAGCAAAGTATTTATTTCAACTTAAAATTTATTGTAATATCCAAGTATCACAAAATGTCGAAATAAAATCCACAGGCAGAATCAAACAAAAAGGAAACTTCATTTCAACAGACTTCATGCATCCTAAGCTTGCGAGACTCTATGGATGCTTAAGGAGTGACCAGCCTATTTCGCGTAGTACCTGCACTTAGTCTTTTTGGAAAATACGTCAGTTTACACTGGTAAATACAATTCAACTAACTCATTTTAAAAATGTTTAAAATTGATTTAAATGCACGTGGCATAAAACTTTTATAACTTGGGATAATTATTTGCTTAATAATCTTGTAAAAGAATTACATGTTTGTTCTGCGTTCAGTAGCCCGGGTCGTGCCGGGTTAAAGCTCAATAGACACACCACTTAATATAAAACGCCGCGAGACTCCTCCCGTGCCGACGATTATATGCAATAAAATGCACTACGGGTGTACGCCTACACCCGTGTGCTAAGGTCGTGGCCATTCATGGAATGATGCCAAGGATATCCGGGACATGGTCATTAAACCCCCAAAGGCGTTAAACAAACAAAACAGCATTTTCAAACGAGTTAATTTGACAGCACTTAACCGTCAGCTGGTTAAGGTCAATTCCCCGACCAAGCGGTATTTTATATACCGTACCCCAAGCCCGTATAGGGAAAATAAGCTAAATGTATTTACCTGAGCAAGTATAAACCAAATATAACGAGTGCAAGTAGCTTTTACTGGGCTCCTAGATCTGGAAATTAAGGTTTTAATAACCTATTAGAATCCTAACGGGTCTTAAGCTTAGACCGGTTAGTTTTATATAAAGATTACGGTTTTAAACGCACAATAAGGCGAAGACCGTTTAAGAATGTGGTTTTGACCCAACAAGCTTGTACACTTGTTTTATATGGGTAATATAATCACATTCTGAATTTTGAGACCAAAAAGATATGGTTTGACCCGTTTCGGCTATAAGGGTCAAATTAACCACATAAGCCGATCCGAACGCGTATAATGCGTAACGAGTAACCATAGGAGTTGAATACAAGTTTCTGAAGTTATTATGCTTAAAATATGTTGTGATATCAGAATGATACCTTCCATTATGCCCCAAATGATTTTAAACCAAACTATGCCTCATAAGGGCGTTTTGGTCATTTTCTAAGGTGTAAAAGAGTTAAATTAATGACCTGAGTTACAGGTCTGATTACATTAGTAAATATACTTAATTTACTAAGTTATAACAGTAGGGTATCAAAATTATGTGAAATTTATTATCTTTAACCTTACTATGCACCGTAGGGGCATTTTGGTAATTTCACAAGCGCCTAAAAGGTCAAATCTGGAATTCTGAGTTCAAAACATTTGCCTACTGTTTAAAATATAAAAACTTGCTAATCACATCAGTAGGTTCAATCCCTTAGGCTTAATAAGGTTCTAATGCACACTTATGTGTTAAAAATGCCTAAAAAGGCGATTTGGAGCCATTTCCGGGTTTTCTGTAAAAAGCTGATATTTTTAATATTCCAGCAGGCTCAAAATAATATATTTATCATAACAAATCAGTAGAAATTGGTTTGAGGTCAAAAGGTTTTGTAAAACTCATTTTATGGCTAAAAAGGGCAAAACCGGCATAAACATAATAAACCTTAGAACACTAAGTTATGCTCAGCCTAAAAATAAATAAAAATCTTCAAAATTCCCAAAATATTATTTATAACAGTGGGTAAAAAGTTTGGTATAAAAATTTGGGTTTTCATAGGCTATACGTAATTTACGCCATTTAATTAGTAAAGAAGCTCTTAATTACGCTATTGAGTATAACTCTTAATCTAGACCTCAAACTGACTTCAAATTTTGGGTGCAAGTTTATAAATTAGCAACTAAGGTGCCTACCCTTTTACATTTTCAAAAATCACGATTTAAGGTCAAAATGGGCATAATGGTCAACATATGAGCAATTAACGGAAACATGCATGTGAAAAGGATATCTATTGAACCGGGTTGTATAAACTCAGAGAGTTATACTAATATGAAAATAGGTTCAAAAGAAGCTCTAAGGCAATCCTAATCTTGGCTTAAACGGGTCAGAACTGAAAGTCAAAGCAGAAGTCAAACTTTGCGACTTTCGGTCCCAAACCGAGCCTAAACTGAAAATTGTCGAGTTGAACATGTTCTTACATTAATTACCAAGTTATTTTAATGATCAAACAGATTGCATGTAACCTACATTGCTAATTATAAGTTAATTTGAAGTTAAGCGTTCTGTTGACTTTTTATAGTTAGCTTTGACTCGACAATTTGCATGCTTAAAGTGGGAATCTGGAAATACCCTTTTAAGCGTTTGATACCCACTTAATTACCTACTTAAAGGTATCTTTAATTCGTGATTTGACAGAGCACATTATAAGTAATCACGAAGTCAAACCTTAATTACGATGGTTTGACTTTTAGCTAATTAACTAAGCTAAAAGTAATTAAAGGGGTTTAAGGACACTTACAAGAGTCCTAAGAATGCTTAAGATGTCTAGAAAATTTGTTGTAGTCCAGGAAAGCTCCAGAGATGTCTTGAACCAAAGTCCCAAGTTAGCAAGTGACAATGGTTACCATTCAAGTCCTTATATAGTGAGCCAAGAGGTCCAAGATTGTGACACACAAGTCTACAATGGTTGGGGGATCATCCCAGGTGTTCCTAGAGAGCTAAATACTGCCTAGCAAGCCCATGGTTTCGAAATTTTACGTTTTAAGTCGGTGCAACGGGCTGGACAGGCAGCTGTCTAAAATCTGCTGCCAGCGACCTCCTTACGGACCGTAAGCATATGGCCTTGCGGTCCGTAAGCAGCTCTTGCGGACCGTAAGCTAAAATGGTTACGGTCCGTAACCGCCCTTGCTGAAACATGCCCAGATACCCTCCTTACGGACCGTAAGCCACAGGCTTTGCAGTCCGTAACCGATGGTCAGAGGACAAAAATTTGCAAACTTTTAAGTCTTGACCATGCAACTTTCAAATGTCGAAACATCAGGCTTTTACTGCAATGTAGGGTCCACCATTTTCAGGTTTTGCATGCTTGCATGAATGTTGACACCTTGGAATCTTATGGCAACTTTAATTGACGGAAACATCAAGAATAAGTCCTTGGATTCTCATAATTAACTAACAAGCTTCATATATTTATTCTTGGTTCTATCTTATGAGAATTTTATTCAGCATTATCATTAGTAACAATCATGTCAAATCCCCAGTTCACATAACAGATGGAACTTTATTTATTTGGGACAACCGGTTATCATATAGGATGATTTTCAAAAGATTTAAGGATCTTGGGATTTATATAAAAAGAAATTTCGGGTCGCTCAGAGGTGTTTTAATAACATGTCGCCCTTGGGTCGTTCAGAGGTATTTAAATAACATGACGCCCTTTTTATTAAAAATCCTACCATACATCTTTTTATTTGATCCGGTTTTCCTGACACGTCTGTCTCTCATGACACGTGTCTTTATTTCAATGGACAGGAATTTCCGAGGTATTACAATAACATTCTTACTTTCTTTTCCTTGTCAACTCTATTTATTTATATGCATGAATAAAATTATTTTTTTTCTTTTTCCTTGTCGACTCTGTTTATTTACATATTAATATAATCTTTTAAAAACTTAAACATCTACAAAATAATAATTCTTTGTTTTTTAAATATATTCCTCATCCAGTGAATATAAATAATATTGTAATTACATTAGCAAGTCAAGAAAACAGTGAAAAAATATGGTAAAACTATTAAGTCTCATTACAGTAAAGCCATCAAGTAATCATTTTTTTTATCATATCACTAAGTTAATATTAAAGAATAAATTCATTGTTCAAAAGTTCAAAACATTAGTTTCACTTCACGGTTATTCTTGACTTCCTAAAAGTAATACAATTTGTAGTATAAGTTTCACTGTATTTTTTAGAATCAACCATTTTGTTTTTAAAATTGATTTTTCTTGCTATCTTAACCTAAGAATGTTAGTATAAGTTTCACTGCGGTTATTGTTTGATTAGTATTTTTGTATGTTTCTTATTTCATTGTTTAAACTTACGATATATGATCTTATTAGTTTGTCCTTTACATGGGTTGGTTGATGAAAAATTTATAACCAGATGGAATAAGGTTATAATATCGATTTAATAGAAAAAAATTAATAAGTTTTTTATGTTGATTAAAAGAAAAGGTAAATACAAAATAAATAAAACATTAATAGGTTGATTGGAAAAAAAAAAACATATTTGGTTGTTTGAAATAAAAATATAATTACAAAATAAAAATACGGACATTGGATTGATTGAATAGAAAATTAATAAGTTTATTATGTTGGTTAAAAGAAAAGCAAATATAAAATACATAAAAACACCATTTTGGTAAATAGTTTTGAAGAAACACCAAAATGGTAAATACTTTTTCCACCAACACTATTTTGGGAAAAAAACTCGGTTTTTAAATTTAGTCGGAAACTAATCGAAAAGTTCCAAGAAAGCTAGAACCACAATTAATTAATTACTTTTTAAACGCAACCACATGTAACTAACCAAATCTTTTTATACTAATAAATGAAAATCTGTTTTTAACACATCTCAATCTCTGGTGCTTTCTTATCTTATTTTTCAATTTTTTTCCTATTAAACAATAATTTAACAAATATAATTCAAATATGGATAATAACTTTTTTTTATTAAACTTTGAATTAATAATCTCCTTATCTTATTTTTCAATTTTGTTTTCCTGTTAAACAACAATTTAATTAAAGATAATTTAGATAAAGAAATATTTTTTTCTAGTTTAATTAAATATAATTTAGATAAGGATAATAATTTTTTTATCAAACTTTGAATTAATAATAATACTAGGGTATAACCCCGTATATTACACGAGGTTGAATAAATAAATTTTATACACTAAATAATAAAACAATATATCTTTAAAACCTCATTTATTGTACGTGTTGAATAAATATAATTTTATATATTAAATAATAAAAAGTTTACCAAATAATAAAATAATACGTTTTTAAAAAACCCTATTTATTACACGGGTTGAAAAAAATGTAATTTTATATACCAAACAATAAAAGATTATATCTTTAAAAATATGCGCATTGCACGATTTGAATAAAATGTAATTTTCTGTACTAAATATTATTAGAGTTAATTACTGTTTTTGTCCCTGTGGTTTGTCAAAAATCACTATTTCAGTCCATTAGTTTAAAAATTGTGATTTTAGTCCCTGTAGTTTCGCTTTCGTAACCATTTCAGTCCACCTCGTAACCATTTCAGTCCCTGTATTTAACAGAATAATGGATTGAAATGGTTACAAAAGTGAAACCACAGGGACTGAAATGGTTACGAAAGTGAAACCATAGGGACTGAAATCGCAATTTTTAAACTAATGGTCTGAAATAGTGATTTTTGACAAACCACAGGGACGAAAACAGTAATTAACTCAATAATAAATATATATCCTTAAAAAAACCCCGTGTATTGTACGAATTGAATAAGTCTAATTTTATATATCAAATAGTATAAAGTTATATATTAAAAAACCTCATGTGTTACATGGATCGAGTAAATGTAATTGTGTATAGTGAAAATAAAAATATTTAATATATTAATACAAAGTTTGGTTTTCGTGATAAAATAGATTATTCTATTGTTGCAAAATTTTAGCGAAGTCTCAATAAATTTAACCCTTTATTTAAAACTCCATAAATGTATAAATGATAAATAATATTAGTTAATATTATTTTAAGTTTCATAAAATTTATTTGATACCAAACTAAACAAAACGTTCAAATATAATTAATTCAGATAAATAATATTATAAATGAGAAGGAGATTAAACTAAATAATAATTATCCATAAGATATTAAACTAATAATATTTAGTAGAAGAGTTATCTATAATATAAGATATTAAATTAAATAATATTTAGTAGGAGGGTTATCTATAATTAATTAGAAGAGATTAAATTAAAATAATAATTATCTATAAGAGATGGCCTAATATGATGACAAGTGTCCCTAAAGTGGTTTCTTTTATTATATAGTAAGATAAGATGAGATATGTAATTTGTATTCGCTCCTTCACCATAGGAGATAGAAAAAGTTTTCTTTTTTTATTGTAGAACTAGGCAAATATATAGATTTTTATTCTCATTTTAATTAGATTTAGTTATATATTTTTAATACTATTTTTATTTAATATTTAATAATAGGATACAAAAATAAGAAAATGATATTAATCACAAACTTTATGGATCTCTCTAATTTTTTAATTATTTCTTTTATTTTTCCACCTTTTTAATAATCATCTAATATTTAATTGGTTCTGCTACGTGTAATACGCATATTTCTAACCTATTAATAAATTAATAAAAAATTTAAAATTTTAATAAGTAAATAGTACATCAAATTTATCATCTAAATATATATCTTCAAGACAGTATGTGCTAACTGATTACATAAAATTTATTTAACTCGTGCAATACACAAGATATTTCAAAGATATAACTATGTTGCTTATTATATAAAATTAAATTTATGCAACCGGTGTAAAACACGGGGTTCTAAACTAGTAAATAATAATTAAAATAAATAACCTAGTCGTAAGTTCTGTTTTCTATTATTGTATATGCTATTTATTATTAATAATTTTTTTATTGTTTTGATTAATATAATATAAATATTGTTTTCTTATTATTATTTATAATATTATTCTTTACAAATAAATGTATATGTTTATAACCATTGTAAGTTATGCTTTTTTTTATTTTTTATAATTCCTTTTAACCTTTTAAATAAAAAAAATTAACTTTTAAATAAAAAAAATCTTTTTAACCTTTCAAATAAAAACAAAAAAAAGTAATAATTATAAACCTTTAACCCCGTCCACCCCAACCCCAACCCAATATCACTCTCTTTATCTCTCTAAACCTCTGCATCCCCCTTTCTTTCTCTCTCTCGCTTTAAACCTGATGTTGGTGGGTGTGGTGGTGTAGGTTTTGGTCAGAGGTTTGGAAGGTGGTGCGGTGGCGGTTGTTGTTGGTTGGGCGTAGTGCGGTAATGGTGGAGGCGGTGGTTTTTGTGGGAAGTACGTGGCAGTGGTGCGATGATGGTGTGAGTAGTGGTTGTTGTGGGCAGTGACGGTGTGTGGGGTTGATGGTGGAAGCGGTGGTTGTGGGCAGTGGCACTGGTGGTACGGTGATGGTGGTGGTGCAGTGATGCTTATAATAATAATAATAATAATAATAATAATAATAATAATAATAATAATAATAATAATAATAATAATAAAGTTCATATAAAATATTATGACAAAAGTTGTATTAACTAAAGATGCTATTTATGATTTAATATAGGTAATATAATAATGATTAGCATTATAACATATAATAACAATAAATATAAAAGTTTTGGTCAGAAAACGGTCGGAACTTTCCGACCATTTTCCAACAACATGTTGAGTTTCGTCAGAATTTTCGACCATTTTCTGACGAAAATTGTTTTTATTTGTTCTTTGAACTTTAAACGTTGATTTTTTTGTTCCTTCTTTTGCACACCTTAATTATACATTAAATACTTTTATTTTACAAACTTATACATATTGTACATGTACGTACGTACGTGTATACTATCAGGAGGATCGATTATTAAAACAAGCTTTTACCACTTTTATAAGTATACATGCAGGGGCGGATCTACATTTAATGATACGGGTTCACGTGAACCCACGGCGTTTCGGAATTTTAATAGAGATTATATATAAAAAACAGCAATGAACCCATAAATATTATTGAAGATGAACCCATAAACAAAAACAATTTACAGCTCAGTGGTTGAACCTTCTCTTAATTAAGCAAAGGATCTCGGGTTCGAGACCCGCTAGCATATTTTGCAAATATAATATAATAAAATTGAATTGTGATTGGGACTAGTAATGCCATGTACATATCAGTAACTACTAGTCAAAGTTAGCTAACAATGGAATCGTAAATATGTTTTTCTCTTCTCTTTTATCTTCCTTCTTTCTTTCTAACTATTGATTTCCTTTTTCTTAATTTGCTAATCGAATCATTAATTAAGTAAATTTTCAATTTATTATTTTCTTATTAGGTTAGAAATTGTGAATATGATTATATGAATACTGTTAAATTGCTAATGCATAATGGAATGATTATGTGATGAACCTTACTCGACACGACCCGAACCGTCAAACCGACCTGAAAATTTTCATGTCTGGTTATATAAAATTTGAGCATCTTAAAATAGTGAACCCATCCGAAAAAATTTCTGGATCCGCCACTGTATACATGTGTGTGTTTATGTATATACCGAAACTCGTACCTACACATATACACACATGCACCTACAAATACAAACACTGACATACACATACAAACATATACACATACAAATGTACATACACATAAACATACAAGGAATGCATACATATGTATGAACATACATATAATCGTACACTTACGCACACATACAAACACAGACACATACACATACATGTATACAAACACAGACACATACATACACATGTACTTACATACACATACAAACAAACAAACATACAATCATACATATACACATACAAGAGATACATACATACAAATACATATGCATACACTATACAATAATACATATACACATACAAGAGATACATACAAATACAGAAACAAACGTATATATACTTACAATACACACACACGTATACGCATATAGTACATACGTACAAATACACATACACACACACATATATACATACATGCATACACATACACACATAGTAACAACTTTTTTGGTTCTACGTTTTCCGACTAGTTTCCGATAATCATTTTATCTATTTTTTTATTTATTTAACTTTTTCGACCATTTTCCGATAATCATTTTATCTATGATTTACGTATACCTCTGAACTTACAGAATTTTAATAATAATTCTATTTTCTTACAAAAGTTTCCCCCAACTCAATTTTCGCTACAATTTTCCAACAAAAAAAAAAACATTTTTTGTTTTTTGTTTTTTTTTTTGCAGATTACTCTTATTTCCACCAAATGGTTATATGCTTGCAGAGCCATTGATCTTCTTTTGGTATGCTGCAGCCTTAGCTTACATTCATATGGGCATCTCAACTTTACGGGTAAATTGCTTATATTTTAATATTTTGTGAATTCCTTTTTTATTTTATTTTTAATCTCTGTTTGTTCTACCTTATGATATTAAGGGTAAGTTGTTACTTGTTTAAATAATTTCTGTAGAGGCCAAGTTAACTATGATGGTAAACATGTTTTAAAACACAAAAGTTTGTTTTAGAGGTGGTGTGGATTTGATTGCATTAAATGTTGCATTATGTACCTGTGTTTAAACGGTTAATTAGATACTTCAGTTTTTTTTTTTTAAATAAATAAAAGACACGGTATTTCTCATTTCACGAGTGCTATGAAATTCAAACAGTTAATTAGATACTTTAGTTTTTTTTAACAGTGTATGGTTAGGATGTCGGCAACCGGGTTAGTATTTATTATGTTAGTATCACCAAATTAGTATTAAAATCCCCTTTGTCTGGATTTGAACTTAAGACCTCCAAAAGAAGCAAAGTTTCTCACCTCTCCCTTGACCACTAGACTAAAAAATCATTGGTAATTAGATACTTTAGTTAACAATTATCACAATCATTTACATCTTATTTCGGTATTTAGCATCTTGCTATATGCCGTTTTCTTTTCTGTTTGGATGAATAAAGTTCGTTTGTTGTTGTTCAAAAAGAAAAAAAAATTACATCTTATTTCCTTCAAAAATATCAAAAATTCGTTTGAAACATACAAATCTTTTAAAATTAACTTCTTGAAGAAATTTTTATATTATTGAATTAGAAAAACACTATATCAAGATCTGTTTCTTAGGCAATTGATGGTTTACGGGGCTGTTTGGCAACATCTGAATAGTTAAGTGTTGAATCAGTAAGAGATAGTAAGAGATCTGAACCGTTAAGAGCCTGTATAATGCTTAACCGTTCAGAGGCAAATGTCTGACCAATTCAGATTAGAGGTGTTAGCCATTCAGACTCTGTATAAATCTTAACCATTCATAGGCAAATGTTTGAACCATTCAGACATCTACTCTTGAAACAAACAGTTACAGGTTTGAACCATTAAGAGGTAAACAAACAACCCCTACGTGTTTTCACCATCAAAATAAAATAATTATTGAGACTTCAAATGATAGAATTTGGATTCGAGCCATCACTACTAACGAGCCGAGCTCGAGCTTTGAAAACAAATCTTGAATCCAACAGAGCTCGAGTTCTTATAAGTTAATCGAGCTCGGCTCGTTTGCACCTCTACTTATGACGTATATCTACCGTAATAATGTTATAATAAATATTATACGGATAAGTACACTACTAGAAACGACTACCGCAAATGCAAAGTGTTGCCCGTGCTGTATCGCGCGGACACCATATAATATTATATATATATATATATATATAATATTAAATATATAGGTTATTGTATATATAGGTTGTTGTACAAATATACAATAGGTTATTGTATATATATATATATATATATAATATTATATATATAGGTTATTATACAAATTATCTTAACGTACGTTGCGTACGAGATGCAGTATCAACATGCGATTTTTTTAACATGTGCACTTTTTTTGAACATGCGATCTTTGGTTTTTTACAACATGCGAGATTTCCTTTCTGAGGTTATAACGTGCGAACTTGTCTTAGCGTACACTCGTACGTTAAGGCAAAATGTAGAATACACTGTCACTATATGTATATATATATATATATATATATATATATATATATATATATATATATATATAGGTAGAGGATCCTGTAAAAAGTGGGACTTTTGTGAGAAGTGTGAGAAATAATTTGGGAATGATAAGTGTCTTTTATCCTAATTAATTCAAAAGGGTATATTAGTAATTTGACATTTTTATCATTTAATTGATTTCCAAGAATAACTGCCAAAAAAAACTGGCGATGAGTTTTTTTAGGGTTTGAATCGAATTTTGAATTAGGAGAAATTTTAGGAAACATTATACATCTGATTGTTTTATATTCTTCATCATCTTTTAATCGCAACATCTTTTAATCATACATTGTTCATGGCGTGGTGTTTTAAACATCTGGATACATTGTTCATTGCGTGGTGTTTTAAAAGTCTGAAGACATTGACTATTATTCAAGTCATGGTGTTTTATCTGGAGACATTGTTCATGGCGTGGTGTTTTAAACATCTGGAGACATTGACTATGATTCAAGTCATGGTGTTTTATCTGACTTGAATTCCAGATAAAACACCAGGACTTGAATCATAGTCAATGTCTCCAGATGTTTAAAACACCACGCCATTAACAATGTCTCCAGATAAAACACCATGACTTGAATCATAGTCATGGTGTTTTAAAATCTGAGAATGTTTTGTATTGATTGTCCAGATAAAACACCATGACTTGAATCATAGTCATGGTGTTTTAAAATCTGGGAATGTTTTGTATTGAATCATAGTCATGTTTTGTATTGAATCATAGTCATGTTTTGTATTGAACAATGTCTCCAGATAAAACACTATGATTCAAGTCATGGTGTTTTCTGGATTCCAGATAAAACACCATGACTTGAATCATAGTCAATTTATCCAGATGTTTTAAAATACCACGCCATGAATCTGATTACAGTTCTTCTAAACGTAAAACACCACGCCTTGAATCTTATATAAAACACAGAGGCTTCCGATTTAGATATTGATTATTAATTCCGATTTTTAAGGAAAAAGGAGTGAATGTAGGTGTTTTTGGTTGTGTAGGATACGGTTACCATATTTGAAACATTGAAAAAGACACTATTGCCCTTCAATTTTACATAAGGTCCCTCTAATTAAAACACAATTTACATTTTTAAACCCTATTGATCTCAACCATTAGATCAAATATCCAATGGTTTAAAACACTTCTTACCCTTCTTACATTTTAGACACTTTTTACCATATTCCTACCCTATATATATATAGGGAGAGAGAGAGAGAGCGAGAGAGAGAGAGAGAGAGTGAGGCCGGTTATTGTACAAAATGCCTTAAGGTACGAAGCGTACGAGATTCAGTATCAAGATGCGAAAAAAAAGTTTATAGCATGCGATTTTGGTATTTTTGAACATCATGCGATTTTGGTTTTTTTATAACATGCAAAAAAAAATTTTATTAACATGTGATTTATATTTTTTTGAACATGCGATCTTTTGTTTTTACAACATGCGACATTTTGTTATAACGTGCGAATTTGGTATTACGTATTTCCTACATATACAAAAGGAACTTAGGGGAATAGTGCCACACAGCTGTGTGGCACTTCCCTATTTGACCACTCGTTTTATTATTTTCTATTCGTTTTAAAATTACGGTTTCGTCCTTAATTTAAAATAGAATTACGTTTTCGCTCCCACTTCAAAATAAAATTACGTTTTTGTCCCTCACTCAAAATTACGATTTTGCCCTAGGTTCAAAATTATGATTTTATCCCCATATTACAATTACAATTTTGGCCCCAGTTCAAAATAAATTTTCGCTTTTGCCCCAAACTAAAAATGACGATTTCGCATTTTCGCCCCTTTCAAAAATTATGATTTAGCCTTAAGTTTAAAATTATGTTGTTGCCTGGTTCAAAATAAAAGTATGTTTTTGCCCCCCAATTCAAATTACGATTTTGCCATCATTTCAAAATTTTGATTTTGCCCGAGTTCAAATTAAAATTATAGTTTTGTCCCCAGCTTAAAATTACGATTTTATCCTTAGTACATAGTTATATTACGATTTTGTCTCTGGTTCAAATTTATAGTATTGTCATCATTTTAACTTTTGACAAATTACGATTTTACCTAACTCAACAAATACAACTTTGCCCTTAGTTCAAATTACAGTATTGCTATCGTTTTAGTTTTTTTTAGCAAAACTATAAAAGTGTATTTTTAATTGGTTGACTGGATTTAATTTTTTCCATGTCAAGGAGCTGCCTAACACTCGCTCATTAATCCTGACAAACTACAGTTTTGCCCAGAGCTCAGAACTACGGTCTTGTCATCGTTTTAATTTTTTTTCCTAACAAAACTATAAGAGTGTTTTTTAATTGATTGAGAATTATTCGGCATCGCCCCGCAACGCAGGCGCTGAGGGGCATCAACTAGTGCTAATACATGAGACAAAATTTATAATTCACTTTTTCTCTATATAATATATATATATATATATATATATATAATAATATAGAGAGAGAGAGAGAGAGAATGAGTTGGCACACACACTCCTTTTTAACTTTTGCCTTCTTTCTCGGAGCTCTAATCATCCCCAATTCATTGAAGCTGATGGCTGCATTCAACTCACTGTAAGTTTGCTGTGCGGTTTTTTTTTATCGATTCCTATATATATCTTCGATTACGAAAATTACTCGCGAATTATGCATTTCCCAAACGAATTGATTAGGGTTAGGGCTTCGATTTGGTATTACTGTAGTTGAATTCTCCGTGAATTTGAAGTTAGGGTTTTGTTAGATATGGAGGGTAATCTGTCATCATCGGGGGTTTCGGGAGGGAGTTTTGATTTGCAAAGAGTTCATCATCAACAAGGATCCATGATGCTTCCTTGTGTTCATGAGAATTTCCCCTTTCGAATAGGATCCGGAACGATTCAAGATTCTAATCGAACCGTTTCGTTAGCTGCCGAGTTTGGTAAAGGCGAAACGAGAGCGATGAGTGGTGAGGACGACCCGAGCTTTACGGAAGAAGACGGAGCGAAGAATGTTAACATGCACTTCGCCTCACCGTGGCAACGAGTGAAATGGAACGACCAGATGGTGAGGCTTTTGATCACTGCGGTTTCTTACATAGGTGAAGATGCTGAGTACGGATCGCGACGAAAGTTTTCGAATTTACAAAAGAAAGGGAAGTGGAAGTCGGTTTCGAAAGTTATGGCGGAACGGGGTCATTTTGTTTCGCCGCAGCAGTGTGAAGATAAGTTTAATGATTTAAACAAACGGTATAAACGGCTTAATGAAATTCTCGGAAGGGGTACGTCTTGTGAGGTTGTGGAAAACCCGTCGCTTCTTGATTTGATGGATCATGTTCCGGAGAAACTGAAAGAAGAAGTTAGGAAGATTTTAAGCTCTAAACATTTGCATTATGAAGAAATGTGTTCGTATCATAACGGGAATCGTTTACACCTTCCTCCGGATCCTGAACTACAGCATTCGTTAAGATTAGCTCTTAGAGCTCGAAATGATCATGAGATAAACGATGGACGACACGAGGATCCGGACGATGATGACGATCAAGATCCATATGTGGATCTTGATCATGATGAATACGATGAATACCACCGTCATTATCATCATGGTGTCAATTTGGGTCAAAGAACAGCATGTGGAGTTGGTGAAGGATCTTCAAAGAGGGTAAAACAAAATGAAGATTCTCTGGTGAAAAACGTGCAGATGGACATGGATCAAGAAGGTGTGAAATCGAATCTTTTGCAGGATCAATGGCTGAACAACCGTTTATTACAACTAGAAGAACAGAAGGTACATCTTCAAGCACAAATGTTGGAGTTAGAGAAGGAACGGTTTAAATGGCAAAGGTTTCGCCGTAAAAAAGATACGGAATTGGAGATGATGAGAATCGATAACGAGAGGATGAAGATGGAAAACGATCAAATGCTGTTGGAATTGAAGCGTAAGGCGATGTCTGCAGATCTTAATCAATAAGGTCCGCCTAAAATATTAAAATAAAATCCGGTTTTGGTTAGCAGCTCTTTGTGTTATTCGAGTATGAAAGCGTCATATGTTAATTACTGATTAGTGACTGCACTCTGTACCGTTTTGTGATGTCTTGTTGTCGGATGTACTTGAGTTTTTTTTTTTTTTTTTTTTTTTTTTTTTTTTTTTTTTTACATCACTGCTAGGTCTTTGGATAGCTTGAAGTTGATCATACTAATTTTCAGGAAATCTTCTAGCCTTTAGAAAAAAGGCGCGCCTGAGACTCAAGGCCCGCCAGGTGGTCCTGAAGATGCATCAGGGTCTTGAGGTGCGGTCAAAGTATGAATGGTTTATTTGGTAAAAAGATTCACTTTTCATAGCTTCTGAAAAACTGTATTGCTTGAAACTAAGTTCTTATAAGTTGCATGTATTAGGTGCTGATGGAGGTGAAAAAAACCGGTTCTGAAACTGGTTTGTTTGAACCAGAAATGAACCGTAGGGTTAAAATCGGTTTGTAATCCTACGCTTTGAAACTGGTCTAACTTGAACCGAACCAATCAAAACCAGGTTTTAAACTGGTCAAACCCGATCATTCCTTCACAAAAACCAGGTTGGAACCCGAAATTGTCTCACCAACTAGAGTGTCTAAATCAATCATAAACGGTACTTAAATGTGTATTAGAACAAATATTTATAGTTATTTTATATAAAAGTAACGAAAACGGGCTCCTAACAAAATTCAAGAATAAAACTAAGTTATGTAAATGCATATGAAGTTTGATATAAAAAAACACAATTACAAAGCTATGTTATATAAATTGTCGTGCTTCATCATGGTTAGGGGTGAGCAAAGGTTCCGAACCGACCGGAACCGAATATCTAACAAGTATAAGAACCGGAACCGTTTAAGGATGAAAAGGTTCGGGTGTAAGAAGGGTCTTACGGGTCCTAGACCCTTTCGAACCTTAAGAACCGTTTACATACAACTTATTCTTGGGCTGCAACAAATATGAGTTTAGTGAACTTCTTTGACGCTAGTTCTGACTTCTATGATATGATTGCGTCCATGTTATCTTTGGTTCCCTCTTATCGAATATTCTAAATTAAATCACATTAGATCATGTAATGATCTTTGCATATAAAAAATGTACATTTAGGGACTTCTAATGTAGGGACTTCAAATACGATTTTCAAAGAACCCATGATTTGATTTAATATTTGACGAAGATATGCATCAAAATTGAGTCTAAAAGACTCATATGGAGTCAAAATGTGTCTTTCCCGTGACCACAAATAATTTTAGGCATTATTGCCTCTCTTGCCATGTTCATGCTTGTTTCATAAAGTTGGTGGTCAGGGGGGAGACGGAGTCATGTGAATCTTTAAGACTCAGATTTTAATGCATATCTTTGTCAGATATTAAATCAGAACATGGGTTCTTTGAAAATCGTATTTGAAGTATAGGATTTACAAAATCCTTAATTTTAAGATATTTGACCCTCATTTTGAGAATCAATACTCATATTACCTTTTTGTTTAGAACATGAACATACATCTTTTTTGTGATTTCTGAATTAAGCAAATCTTATATTGTGATTTCTGGACTCGACTTTATTATGCATCGACAAAAATTATCATGTAGAATCGACAGAAAAAAAGTTGGTAAAGTTTATAAAATTAGTAGGAGCCTTAAAGACAAGCTGCCACAAATTATGATATAGAATCAACAAAATAAAAAAAGTTCTTTATAAAATATTAGTAGGGGCCGCGCGGACGCAAGCCCCCGCTGCCACAAATTATGACGTAGGATCGACCACCATGGGTCGACCTTAGGCTAGCACCCTTCCTTTAATGTGCAATGGAAGTCACTAACCTAGGCCATGGGCCTTCCTGATCACCCATCATGACCCCGTCCAGGTATGTAAGTTTCACCAGCAGCCCATCCTTCTTGTTTTATATTCCCACTTTTACTTCTCTTTTTTTCTCATCCACCGATGTGGGACACAAAAGAATCTTATGGTTCTTTTTTCAAAACACCATATTCCATTCCACTTTCATAAACTCTTGAGCTATCTATCTAGACCGATAAACAATGACTCTGGACCTGAAAATCGTATCGGTTTTGATATTGAACTGGGTCGGTTCCAAACCGAATAAGTAGAGTGTTGTTTTGGTCATGTATAGTAAAAAATTGGTTTGTTTTGGTTTTGAACTTGACTAGATTGAACCAAAAACTGACTTAAAGTGAGAAGCGAACTACAGATAGTCGGTACGAGGATGTGGTTTGGTTCCTAGTTCGTTTATTTGATTTTTTTCAATGCGAGTTTTGTGCACCCTTAGAACATTAGATCATGCTGGGTTGGATAGATATATTTTACTTACAATGTTACATAATGAAGTAGTTATATAATCGGAAATAGACTACATTGAATGGTGACTTGACCTTGGAGGATGAATGAACGAACCATTAGAGCATCTCCAATGGGAGACAAAACACTGACGGATGTGGGCCATACACATCGACCCACTGACGCCCTCCTTTACATAGATGCCCTCTCTTAGACTCTCGTCAATCTCATCTTTCCTCTCACAGAGCGCGTTCATGGGCATCCATTCGCACAGATAAAACACTCCATCTCCTCGTATGTAGCCTCTCTCTGCCACGGATGGCAACGTATAGCCATAATAATCATCACAAACACTACAAATGTATTATCCAACAATTTGTTAGGTTCAAATGGTTCCACTACGTTTCTGCCTTAATTCCTTGAAGACCACTACCAAATGCACGTGCCACTTTATCTGACGTTGTGTTAGTTAGCACTTAGCAGGTATTGGTGGGACCAGTGAGTTTTCACTAACAGGCGGCCAAGAAAAAAAAAATACGTAGCCAAGTCCATTTAAACAATAAAATGATCATTAATTCTTATAACAACACACTTGTTAGAGTTGTTACAAAGTTAGATAGACATGTTTAAAGTCGAGATAGGAAACCAAACTATGTATTAATCGATATTTAACTTGAGCAAGTAGTAATTACATAGCAGCAGAAGAATACTCAAATTTCCGTCCTCCATAAGAACCCGTGTTTCTTTTCATATCGGGCTCAAAACATACAACTTTTGCAAGGAAACAGAGAACAATATACACTTCTCAAGTATTTTTTTTTTTTTTTGGTACAAAGACATAACAAAACCAAAGCGAATCGTTTGGAAAACTGGATTCCTCAAAATGATGAGAGATTAAATTACTATTTTTTATTTATTTAACACTGTCTGCCTCTTCGACACACGAGTGCACCGGATCCTGAAGTAAGCGAGCCCACAAACGACGATGGTTTAGCACTTAGGCTCGATGCACGCGCATAACTAGCCGCTGCACCTTTACCAGATGGCGTAAAGTATGCACCATTTAACATTAAGTCACCTTCTGATCTCCAATTCCAATGTCTCCATCTTCCTGCTGTTATTACTCTATGAGTCACCTGTTTGTTACACCAATTTGATCCATCATAAGTTTCTGTTTTTTTTTTTTTTTTTTTTTTTTTTTTTTTTTTTTGTGGATAATTAATGGGAAAAGGTTGTGTTATATGTTACCTCTTTGGCATTGGGGTTATTTGGGGCAAGGTATCGGTTTCCTTGGCTGTTAATCGTGGGATCCGCACTGCCACCGATAGCGTACATTTCCCAGTGCGTGTAGTCGTTATTTACCACGTGGAAATGCCCGTGTCTACACCTGCAAGTACCAAACAAAACATATGTCAACTTTTGCCAAAGTGGTAAAAATGGGTCAGTCGGACGCGTGAACATATTTGGGTCAAAAGGGGTCATTTATTTTATCACGGGTGGCGTTGGTTGGAGAACCTATGTTTCTTTAACTTCTATGCAATGTTGTTAAAACCAGACCGGGCTATCGTTGGAAACCGGACCCATAACCTGTTAAGTTGGCATGAGTTGGATCGGCTGGTTTTTAACGAGTAGCCGTTGAACCGATAAACCAGTTTTAAATTAAAAATTTTTGAAATTTTTTTTATTAGAAGATTTGAACTTGTGACATCTACACTATTTCATTATTTTGTTTTTTTTTTCTTTTAAGAAAATACATTTTCTTTTATTATTTTAGCGTGGCGGTTTGACTAGCAAAAAACATATTTTACATCCGGTTTAACTGGTCCGATTAGTAAACTGGTAATGTCGCCAGTATGATGACCAGTCTGGTTTTCAAAACATTGATGCTATGCATACGCACCTTGGCATTCTTTGTACAAGACCTTCGCCGAAATGGTTATATGCTATGGTCACTTGCATACCCTTGTCCCTATCGTAGGTGTCGCTATGACCCAATAACATAACCTGTCAATCAACCAAAATGAAGCCGAATCAGTACATCTTGATTTAACCGAGTTAAAGTTAACGGCGTTAGAGGTTAGAAGTTAGGATTTAGGAAGTACCTCATTGTGGTGGGTGAAGTAGTTGTTAGAAATGGTAATAGCAGTTGACCCCATAATGGCATCAACAAGCCCATCAGCACAATTCGAAAGCGAGTTATGATCGACCCAAATATGACTCGATCCAAATATCGAAATGGCATCACCGTCCGCCATCGTTCTCCATCCGTAATGAGACGGTGAGCTTCGAACCATGGCGTTACCGGTCGGTTTGCAGTCATGAATATGCAACCCATGAATAATAACATTTGTAATGTATTGGATTGTGATGCACCCACCATTTGCAATGTGGACATTGACTCCACGAGCATCAATTGTTTTGAAACTGTTCATTAATAGTTCTTGTTTTAAGGTTATGACCATGTCTCTTTTGAATATGATCCATAGGGGCCGGTCTTGAATGACCGCGTGTCGTAGGGTTCCGGGTCGGGGGTTAACCGGGTCATCGTGTTTAGGGTCGGTGACGACGTAGTAACGTCCGTCACGGCCTCCTATGGCGTTGCGCCCAAATCCAATGGCGCAATCTGCCAGACGCTTGCGGTGGCGCTGCCAGTTCCTGTCGCAGCGCCAGCAATCGTCGATTGGGTTTCCGGTCCCACATGATAAAAATCCTAGTTTCCTCCTTTCTGTGCTGTTTCGAATGCTCCTGAAATTTGTACATAACCTTTGAATTAGATATGAATATTTGTAATTTCAAAAAAAAATGTAATTTCAATTAAAGATTAAAAAAAAAACCTTAAAAAAATTAAAGTCATATGATCATTTAAGTATGAAATGGTTAGTTAGAATGTTAAGTTCTTTGGGTTGGGTTGGGTTGGGGTGGGGTGGGGGTGGGTGTTTAGGTTTTGGGTGGTGGTGGGTGGGTTTATTTTGTTGTGTACATATTGGTTCTTATGGTTCTACTTCTCGCAATAAGAGTGGTTCTCAAATGAACCATACCCTATATGTATACGTATGTGTGTGTGTGTGTGTGTGTATAGTGGTATGTTTTTAACGAAAAAAAACTTAAAAGGCATGGATTTATAAACCAAAAACGTTAAAGCCTAATTGTTTCGAAGCCCAACTGTTTTTCCCAATCAAATTCAGAAGCCCAACTGTTTAATATGTAATGGATTAATGACTTTGCTCAAATCAATAAACAAACATAATAAATTATTGAATAGGGCCCAATTTTTTTCTCACACGAGGCCAAAAAGATTTTTGTGATTTTTTATAACAGTCCTAACTAGTTACCAAAACTTAAATTCCATTTATTTCAATTATATTCCAATGACCTTTTTCTAAAACATAACTACGTCCGGTAAAATTATTAAACAGTGGGCCCTAAATAAGTACCAATTCTCTTTTTCTTGGTACAATGTTAAATCCAGTAGGTCAAATAAATAAAATAATGGGAGTGATACTCGGAAAAATGAATACGGATTATACGGAAAGTAAAGCAACATGATTTTGTAGGTGCCAATAAATAAATAGTGATGGGAATAAAATAAATATGAGTAATGCATCGTCGGTGGGGAAAGTCTAGTCATTAAATACGGACCATGGCTGTGTCGGTTCCCGAACCAGATCTTGTATTTTTTAGCCACGCCACACTGGACCCACATGGGTCCGGTGGCTCGAGCCGGTAATGAGTGATCATGTGACCTTTTGCAATCAAGTTTTTTAGATTTTTGATGTACCGTGCATGTAGATAGATCTAAATATGTATTATGGGTGGGTGGGTGACTGATTGAGGGTACCATGTGGGAAAAAAAGGAATATTTATTCATTTTTTTTATATTTTCAATTTATTAATATTAATATCATAAATGAATAATCAGAATGTTATTCCTTGAATTAGTGGCAGAGCTTGAACGAAAACTCAGTGGTGACCGGACTCGTAAAATGCAAATCGGTGGAGAGCGTACAGCTAAAAATCCAATATTTTACGCTACAAAATAAAAATTTTCAGGAACTTTTGTAAAATTAACACTACGAGCGAAAAAATGTTGGGAGCTGGGGCACCCACCGGCCCCAATAAAGCTTTACCCATGCTGCGAATCACATCTTTAACACAACGTGGTTAAATCAGGCGTGAACATGAGTTGCTTTAGTTCGGTTTTGAGTTAAAACCGAACCCGTAATCGATAATTTTGTTTTCCAATTCCCATAACAAATTGGTTTCGGTTATAAAAGGTTTGGTTAGTTCGGTTATCGAAAAAGATGGTTCGGTTAGTTAACTGTTCGGCATAGGACCAGGGTGTGGATCCAAAGTCCAAACTAATTTCAACTAATAAATTCAGTTATATATTAGATAAAATAAAATACTAGCAATCTTTTCAATTAATAAATTGAATATTTTTTAGCCTATATTTAATTAATATAAAAAAGTTAGAATCGGAACTTTTTTGACATATAACGTGCTATTTACAAAAAGGATAAAAACAGATCTTAATATCCTTTCGCATCTGTTAAAATGATTAGAGTTAAATGTGACTTTAGTCAATCTGGTTTGTGTCATTTTTTCAGTTTAGTCCAAAGGTTTGAAATGTTGTCATTTTAGTCAAAATAGTTTCAAACATTGCCATTTTAGTCCACTTGTTTAACTCCATCTCTTTATTATATTAACTAGAAGGACATTTCGGTCATTTTATATGTAATTCTGTTAACTAGAATGGCAATTCAACCATATAAAATGATCGAATTACCCTTATAGCTAACAGAAAAAATGGGCGGAGTTAACGCAGTGGACTAAAATGACAATGTTTGAAACTATTTGGACTAAAATGGAAACGTTTCAAACCTTTGGAATAAACTAGCAAGATGACCCAAACCAAAGAAACTAAAATGACAACAACAACAACCATACCCAATATAAGGGACTAAAATGACATTTAACTCAAATGATTATTTATACACATCTAACCATAACCAAACCATAACTGTCATTTTGGTTCATTTTTTTTTTTATATTTTATTACTCGATTTTTCTACTCATCCTAGTGTTGAAAAATGAGTGACCAGTCAACTAACAATATATTAAAAAGTAAAAACAGTAGAAAAAAAAAAACAAAAACAGAATGAGACAGGAGGGTCATGTGGCATGTGGCCACGCTGGCAAAAAAAAACAATGGTAGTAAAGAAATTGAACAGCATAAGAACATGGGGAGGTCTTAAAGTAACACATTCATTTACACGCAACAACAGTAGATCAAACAAGATGATGTTATTGTTTTGTTGTTGTTCACTCATCATGTGATCCTTTTCACTTTTCACATATATTTTTATTATTATTATTCTATCAATATTATAATCATCATTGTCAGTTAAAAATATACATACATAAATCTGTATAGATAAAGATAATTAAGAGAATCCACTCACATGGCAACCACTGAATCAACCCTCTCTGGATCCTCATCAACTGCTCTTTCATTCCTTTCATTTGCAATATCTTCAATTCTCCTGAAAATTCATCATAATTTATTTAAAATTAATTTCATAAATTCTGTAACTGTAACAGCCCAAGTAAGCCGTCCCGTCCCAGAATATTGCTAGCTTTCCCTGATGGAATGTCTATTCAAGAATTTATAGTTTTGTTTTCACCAGACGAATTGCTCACCCAGGCAAAATGCGTCCTGGTAGAGAACTGGTAGAGAAGGTTTCCACCCCTTATAATTTAAGATCTGATTTCTAATAATCTGATATTCTGATATCCGAATTTTGATCCGGATAAAGTACAAATTTATCTGATCCGTTCGTGTAACATTCAAAGAAGTTAATGATCCAGAAATTAATCAGATGGATCTAACATTCTAAGCATAACGATCGCGATCAATACAATTATTATTAGTCAAGTTCATTAATAAATCATAGAGATCTCAACTAACCTATCCGCGGTTGTTGAGTTGGTTGTTAAGCTTTGTAACTTGTTTTCATCATCCAATCTACAAACACAAACACTTGAATTAGTCGAATTCGGAGCGTAAAATGAAATACTCAACATGGGTCAATCGTACATTGCCTCATGTTGCAACAAAACTAACAATGTTTCATATGAATGTTACCTCGAAACGACATTGGTGGAAATAGAATGTATGAAAATGAGCAATAAGCAGAGAGCAATATGTCTAAGCAACATTGTAGGATAAATTCGCACAATCGAGTGTGCGAGTATAGATATATATATGTATGTATATATAGAGAGAGAGAGAGGAGAGAGAGAGTAGTGGTGATCAATGGAACAAAGATTAGAGGTGAGGGACGAAGGTGTTTAAAAAGGGACAAGGCCAACACGAATCCATTAACATTTGCTCCTGAATAACTAACTCATAACACTTCACTTCACTCACTCAGGTTAACCCTGGTTAGGTTATGTCACACTCACTTTTTTATTGTTTTTGGAATTAGTTTTATTATATTATATTATATTATATATAGAGTAAAAAACCACATGTTTTCTTTTTCTTTTTCTTTTTCTAATTTCCTTGGTAAGATTTTTTATTTTCGATTTAATTGTATAGAAATAATTCGTCTTAAATAAAATGCTTCGGTTGGTTGTTAAAAAAAAAATTGCCTTATGGACTAAGTATGAGATCATTTAGTATTAAAGTATTTCGTACGTATACGAAATCAATATTCGGATAAGTTAAAAATGATGTGCAAAGAAGGAGATGCACTTCTCTATAAAAACAAATTGATAAAATTAGTACAATTAATTAGACCGGACGATTTATATAGGTCGTACTATTACAATGATTAGGGTAAAACGTCACAACTCTGCAACTACATCGGTTGATATTTCAGTAGAACTCCGTCATAGACTTAAACTACTTGGTATTTGTTGTCACCAACGCGGTAATGTACATTTTGCCAATAATGGTTTTGTCACTTCTATTGAACTAAGTTGCTACTGATATACATTTACCAGCAGGTTGCTAATGATCTTCAGTTATTTTTGAAAATCTAATTTCATGCAACTTTACACCAATCATGCAAATCTGAAACATTTTCAATGAAGCTTCTTTTAAGGCAACCATGGCGACGTACCTTGGACCCGATAGGGGGCATCCCATGGACCTCGCTAGTGCGTCGGCTCGGACCCACCCAAGGAAGCAGTTTCCCCTTGGAACCCTAATGGGTTGGGGTCCTCGCTTTTTAAACCCTTAGAGGTTTCTTTGTGCTTGAAATCATAATATTTTTTATTGAGTACGTACTTCACACCTCCTAACCAGAATCAATGGTTATTTACGCCTTTTCATTTAGTCTTTAAGCAAATCCCGGTTACCTCAATATAGTTTGATGACATTAAAATCACCCGCAGTTCTTATAAGTAAGGTCCAACCGAATGGATTTAAGAGTAAGGGTATTGAATCAATACCCTTATTGTTGCTCGAATAGAACTCGACGAAACTGAAATTTGAACAGAATTGAATTTGACATAAGAATTCGAATTTGGTTTTTGAATTACCGAATCGAGATAGCACCCTAATCAAATTCGGTTTTTAATCGAATTAAGTTTGTGATTTTACATCATATTCCAATAACTTGAAAGTCAAGCCTGATCCACACACCTATGGTCATTCTTGCCAATTTAACATAATTCGGTTCCTAGGAAATTACTTCTCAAAAGAAAGAAAGAAAACATAAGTTTAAGTGTGTATATGTGTTTTGCTAGCCCCATGAAGAAAAAAAATATATAAATTGATGCTGGGATGAATAAGTGATTTATGCTCTTTTTATTAATCTCTCAAGTGTCATAATCAATAAAGGACCATTTGGGTAATCTTCTTATAGGAAGTTTCCAAGTGGGTTTCAATTCCATAAATTCTAAAATTAACAGTCTAAGACTCTAAGCCATGTGATTGTTAGGATAATTATAATACCTTGATTTTGATTATGCAGGTTAGTTAATAATTTCATGTGTTCTTGGAGGATCTTTTTTATTGAATTTAACCTAAAGTGATTTTTGTATAAGATTATGTTATTATGATCATTGATTGATGAGCATTAGTTATAATCACAATTATCCATGATCTAGTCGTAAGGTGTGTTTGTCTTCCACGTGGCAAGGTTAAGTGATATCCGAGTGTAACAAATTTGATGTAAAAAAAAAAGTTATAATCACAACTATAACTTATGTAGATCATAATTATCCTATATCTTAAAGGAGAAAGTTGGTGGCCAAAGCCACCGACCACCCCCAAATTTTTTAACCTATGGTATAAAGCACTAAAAGTAACCGCCTCCACTGCCATGAACAATATTATGAGCCACCACCATACAAAACCACATGTCACCTATTCAAACCATCATCATTACGTTAGAGTGGGACTTAGCTTTTAAGGGACGGGAGGTGCACCCGCCCCTCTCCCTCAATGTTTCGGTTAGAAGTGTAACATTTCTGATTTTTCAAATTTGATTTCGTGTAGTTAACGCAACACATAACGCTTGGATCAAATCGCAATGCTTATGTAGGTTACAATAAGTTCAATTGGATACGTCGAAACTCACGTTTTCGTGTGGCTAACGCGACACATAATTCTTGGACTAATCCATTCGATGTTTGCGATGTACCCGCGCCGCAACACGCGCGGGCATTATTACTGGTTCATAACTTAATATGCAAAGTGGTGATTTTCAAATAAATTTTTTTATGTTATTTAAAATTTTAACAAGTGTTGAATGAATTAGCCAAACTAAGACTGCAATGTTATGATCAATTATGCTCCCATGAATATGGTTACACTTAGGCTGGTGGGTATGGTGACGGAGGGAAGCCGGCGACGGGATGAAGACGGAGGGGGCGGCGTGGGAGGACTGGCGTCGCCGGGGGGAGGCCCACTTGTTTGGTCCGTCGCAAACGGCACAACTCGGACGGGGAGGACGGGACGGAGGGGGACGGAGGGGGGCGGCGTGGGAGGACGGTGGTGACGTGGCGGCACCAGAGGGAAGCCGGAGACCATACCGAGCAGCCTTAAAAAATGCATTTACCAAATGATTAAAGTTACTATAATAAACTTTAAAGTTGATGGATCGTTTTGGTTGAAATTAAGTCAATAATGTTCAAATGCACTGCTTATGGTTAAATTAGACAAGTGAAAGTTGACTTGGTTATGAGAATGATGAATTGACCGGTGTATGACTTAGGTAAAAAACTATCGGTATCGATGCATGTAGGAGATCACCATAGTGGAGATGGCAGCAGGGGCGGATCTAGGGGTGTTTTGGGGGTTCCCAGGACCCCCTCGGTTTTGCAAAAAAGGGAAAAATTAATGGAAACCTTTTATGATTTGGAAAAAATTAGTGAGAATCTATCAAAAGGAACCCGGTGAAAACAATTCCTAGATCCGCCACTGGATGGCAGCGCCTACGGGAAGACCACCGATGGAGCCTCTTGGCTGTCCTTAAGGGCTCCATCCATTTGAAGGGGGGAGAGGGGGTCTTGTTTTACATTTTTTTCAAGTTTTATTTTGGTGCTTTAGAGACTTTTACACCATATGCTTTAATCATTCGTACTCCACACTTATTTAATTTTTAGTGTTAAATGCAACAACGGGATAAAAATAACAAGATCATGTAATATTTTATTTAAAAAAAACATTATTTATTTACTTTTACACTATTTTTATTTTTTATACAATACTTTTATTTATATTAATTATTTTGGTCAACAATGTATTCGTTTTTTAATGAATTATATCCTTTTATGTAAATTTAATTTGCTTAAAAAATAATTGATTATAAGAAGTAAATGTTAAAAGTGGTGATAACATGAAAATGTAAGTATTTGTATAGATGTTTGTAGAGATGGAGTGAAGATGAGAGTTTAAAAATGAATGAAAAGATGACGTGACAATTGACGGGACATATTTGTAGGTGTTTTAGTCTAACGCAAGGTGTGTATATAAAGTTCCCAAAGCTACTATACACTTAAATTGTCCATAATTGTTTTCAAGTGTTGAATTCGGTCCTATGGCTAGACTTAAGAAACCAACATGGTCAGTTTGATCCTCAATTGGGTGGGATTGTCTTCCGAAAGGACACCTTAGGGCAACATATTAACTTTCTGTGTCAAGTATTGACATCTAGATTAATGATCCTCATTAAGGATTTGTTTTTCAAGTATCACAAAGATATGATGTGATTTGATGTACATTAGATATAATGTGCTAGTATTGTGCATATTTACTTATCAGGTTAACTACCTAGTAGAACCCTCACGTGCGATGTCCGAACCGAGATAAACAGAATTCCTAGCACGTCGCAGGAATTCAGTTTTTATCGGTTTAGTATATTACAATATTGGCAATTAGTATAATAACCGAAAGAGAAAACCCAAAAAAAGTCGTGATATGCCTAAAAGAATATCGACACGTGTTTTATATCAATCGAAAACATAATAAACAAATACCATGACCAGTTTGATTCGTCACACTACAAACATTCACCATAGCTTATGATACCCAAAAAAATTATATTTTGAATACAAATCCGTGTTTCAACAAATTTATACCAGAATCTCGAGGAAAAAAATTAAAAATAGTTGCGTCTTATGTTTTTTTCTAAATATAAATTAATTTATTTAAATGCGTATATTATTTATAGTATAACGGATAAAATTATGGTTCGTATTCTTACCATAAGCCTGCGGTTAACTACAACCGATATATAATAGAAAACCAAGCCCACATCATATTTAATTATTTATTGTGAAGTTTTTTTAGAAATGTTAATTTATTTAGTTCTGTCATCTATACTTAAAACTCAAGACTTCTAAATCTTAGTGTTTATAAAGACTTTGTCTTTACCAATATATCACCAACCCCAGTTAATATCTTGTAAAGTTGAGTTAGAGCCTTTTTAACACCAATTCTTTTTTTTGAACGGCCAACAAAAAATACTTTATTATAATACTAGCCAGCAGCTACCACCAAATGTTACATACACCAACCAAACATAATTACATTCAAGAAACCAAAACAAATTGTTATCTAAAACACATCAAAACTCTTCCATTGTTCCCAAGTTACCGCCGACATCTTGGCTCAACTCTTTATCCACAAGAAACTTTTTGCCTTAGCCTCTTCCAACATATTTGCTATCGATCTCATCTTGCCTGAAAAAATAAGCTCATTTCGCGCATTCCACATACTCCATATTGGAACCAAGCACACCGCATGGAAGGCTTTTTTCTTTTTAACCGAACCAGGGAATCAGACATGCTCATCCAGGATATCTTTTAAGCTGAAACCCATAAAAAAGGGGGCCTTACACCACTGAAAGACGAGCTGCCAAATTACCTGGGCTACTTCACAGGCAACGAAAATGTATTCGCTAGTTTCAGGTGAGACTCCACAGAAAGCACACTCCACGTGTAAAATCGGAATGCCCCTACGAGACAATGCTAACCTGGTTGGAAGCCGTTCACTATGAGCTCGCCAAGCGACTATGACGACTTTTTTCTGGATCCGATTATTCCATTGCACTACATACTCTGGGATTGTACAAGATAACTCAACTAGTTCCTTTTTAATACTAGCCACATTAAATTGACCCGTGTCGTCCAAACTCCACACCCATTTATCCTTACCTGAAGTGACCGCCACCTGTTGCAAAAGAGATGATAGCTGCTGGAATTGAAGGCTTTCATCAGCATTGTTCAATTAACGTTTCCACTCCCAAACTCAAGCCGAACCGTTCTGAGACACGCCTGATCTTTTGTAGGATCGTATTCTGACCCGAACGAGTCTATCAGAGGAGTTTCGATCAGTTGCAGGTGCGGAAAACAAGTAACTGACGTAAAAATAGCTGGCAATTCACTTAAATCACGCTTTTGATTGATACTACAGCTTTTACAACCAAATCTCACACCGGCAGCACCTCAGTATAGAAAACAAGAACTCGTTACAAATGATTTCGTTCTTGGAGTATTTATAGTAGCAAGATTTCGCTCATATGGACATGATGTCCATAAAAGCGAAATCACCCTCCTGATTTCCCACATACGGACAAATTTCTGATTTCCCACATACTGACATAATTCTGATTTCCCACATAGTGACATGTCCATATATGTGAAATCAACTTTCTGATTTCCCACATAGTGACATGTCCATATATGTGAAATCAACTTTCATAGGAAATCTCGTACAATGTGCCCTAATCTAACATTCTAAGACTAAGACTCGATACAAGACGAAGTTGACAGATGCATGCACTAACAGACTCCCCCTCAGATGTTGACGAGTCTTAAGTGTCGAGTCTTCGCATCTTCAGTCTTGATCTGTCTCTGGGCTTCACTTTCTCAATCTTTTCTCGTAGATCTTCAGACTCCCCCTTGCGATATGCTGGCATTTCTTCAGTTCATCAGCATCATCAGCTTTAGGATCGTTGTCTGGCTTTTCATCTCACAGCTTCTCAGGATCAATCAACCTGGCTCTACATGTTCCAAGATCGTTGCCTGGCTACCTCTAATCAGAGTCCCTAATCAGAGTCCTCAGGTATCGGAACCTGGCTCTCATCTAGCTCGGATCTCAGGATCGAATGACCTGGCTCAACTTGACCTGCATAAGCTCTTGTGACAACTCGTATTTCGAACCTACTTTTGTGTAACGTTACGTGATTATGTGAACTCTATTTGAATAACATGTTATACGTGCCTTGTGTGAAATTGTGAATGTTTGTTTATATGCTTGCGTGACCCACTCGACTACACAAGCCCATTCGGGCCACACACATCCGACTCGAGACCATGGGGCAGCCCAAGGGAGGGTTCGGCCCATCCCCTAATCGCATAAACTTTGAGATGTGATAACTATCTCACACTTTTACAAAACATCCTCACACACACAAACCCTACACACTCTCCTTCTCTCTCTTGAAGCCGGCGACAACCCTCTTGCAACTCGAGACCTTACGGGTTTTTATTCTTCGAATCCGGTTAGTGTATGTTACTGATTTCATGTTTAATATGATGTTGTTATTAATCGGATTACATGATCTAGGGTTCTTGTTAGCATGAATTATTTTGTTGTTGATTCTTAGTGTTAATGAAATCGGCTGCATGTATGATTGGCAACATGATAATTAGTCCGAATATTGCTTGTTAAACCGGCTGTGGTAATATGATTTCGGGTTAGGATGGCATGTTTGGTCTAGAATCCGGTTACATAATAGTTAAATGATTCGGTTTAGGGTTGTATGTTGATCCGATTGTTTGTTCTTGATGACGATGATTATGAACATGCTTGAATATGGATTAATTGTTGATTTGATCTGTTTGCGAAACTGCCTAATCTGTTTGCTGATATTACGGAACTGATTGAGCTGATAATAAGGAAACTGTTGCAATCTGCTTGTCTCGACCAGGGTTGCGAGTCGAGAACCCTTAGTCTCGACTCGAGACCACAACACTCGCACACAAACAGCACAACTCGAGACCAGCGTTTGCGAGTCCCGTTGCGACTCGAGACCGTGTAGTCTCGACCTGACCATGATGACTCGAGACCGTCCTTGTTGCGACTCGAGACCTCGAAACCAGTACAACTCGAGACCGCTTAGTCTCGACTCGGGATCGTTAGTCTCGACTCGGGATCGTTAGTCTCGACTCGAGACCGTGAACACTTGTACACTATTGGACTTTCACTGTTACGAGCCCAATTGATTTGGGCCGGATACTTGGACTTGTTTACGTGTCTGCTATTGGACTGCTATGAATACTTGTGCATGCCATGATTTTACTTGTGTACATTACGTGTAGAACCTATGTGCTATATTCAAATACGAACCTGACTTGTATGATAACCATGCTAGGACGTGGTTGATCACCCTATAGCTTACTCGAACTTTCTGTGTATCTGCCGAGCAAACCAAGGTGAGTTCACACAGCCAAGGCATGGGTTCCCGGGTGGGAATGGGATTTGGATGACTTATTGATGCAGCGTGTGAAACGAAAAAAATGAAGATTACACGTTGATTCTACGAATACCCGTGTAGCTCTTCCCCAACCCCCAAATTGTAACCCCAAAGGCCACGGAATTTGAAGTGAAAAAACAGTTTTCTCAAAATTCAATTCTGATCTTCTCATTAGCTTTAGCAACATATAAATAAAGACTGAAATTCGAAACGGGCCTAAAAAAGATAACGGGCCAAACACACGGCCTAAAACAAAAAGCCCAAAATAGTTCAAAAAACATAAAAATGCAAATAAGTAATAGAAATAAGCGTTTTTTGGCCCGGACGATGACCCAAACCGCCGTAGGCGTTTGCAGCAAGATGGAGCTCGTTCTCGCCTTCGAATCGCCTGTTCGCACGTCCCAAACGGACCCCCGTAGCCCAAGTTAGGGCCATTTTAGTGAAGGCCCTTTTCTTACGCGGTCTTGGGCCTCCAAGTACAAAATAGCCCGTTCCTCCACACTTGGGCCCACATCACTTATTGTATGTACTCGGATGATAGAACCTAACGACAAGATACGACTAGACTAGTAACACCTATTGAACTGATCTTCGCACACCTGCCAAGGGTTGGCCGCGATATTATGACTGACTTCGCATACCTGCCTTAGGAAGGCCGCGAACTAAATTTACTAATCTTCGCACACCTGCCTGGGGGGCCGCGATACGAATAAACCTAGTCTAGCACACTTGGGAAGAACATCCCCTAATCTTCGCACACCTGCCTGGGAGGCCGCGATGGAAACTGATACGATATATGACATAACGAACGAACATACTATTACTCACACTATACTATTACTGAACTGTTAACTGTGAACTCGCTCAACTAGTTGTTGACTCTCTGCTGCATGCCTTGCAGGACCTTAGGTACTTATGGAGCTTGCACAGGGAGGAGCAGGTCGTTGTGGGCATGGATCGTGAATGCTTGCTAAACACTTATGACATTTCATACATTGTTATTTATGTTGGGTTTTACTTACATGCTTCCGCTACTTAAACAAAGTTTGGTTTGAACATCAATCGTATTGAATTGGGTTTTATGAATTACTTTAACTACTATACACAATGTTTGATATGATTGATGGCTTGGTCCTGGTCATGTCACGCCTCCAAGCGGTGGTACTCCGCATGTGGATTCTGGGGGTGTGACAGATTGGTATCAGAGCCATTGGTTATAGAGAACTTGGTTTTAATATGGGAAAACGTTTTTATTAAAACCAGACTATAACCAGAACAGTGCTCTCAACGATCCACAACGACGCTTCGCTCCATGTGCAAGACTCGACATCCTAGGTAATATGGTTTATGTTTATTACCTACTTGCTAGAAGTTCGTAGAACTTTGCTCGTAGTATGCTTAGATACACATGACCCTATTGCATGAGAATACCTATGTGCTTACACTCTTCTGTCATCGCACTTTACGCGAACCTCTCTTACCGATGTTATCTTTGCTATGAAGATCATGTCTGGACGAATTAACATGACTCAAGCCCAGTTGACGGCTCTCATTAACGAACAAGTTGCTGCGGCATTTGCAGCCGCACAAGCAGGAGGTATATCCTGTAGTCATAACTCACACTAGGATCTTTAGATCCTACACTCCTAAATCAACTCTTGTACTTAACTTTGCCCTATTCGTACACAATAGGTCAGCACGCACCGCAACCAGTTTGCACTTTCAAGAACTTCATGGACTGTCGTCCAAGTACGTTCAGTGGCACGGAAGGAGCAGTGGGACTACTCCATTGGTTTGAGAAGCTCGAGTCAGTGTTCGAGATGTGTGAATGCCCTGAGGCTCGCAGGGTCAAGTACGCCACTGGTACGTTGGAAGGAATCGCGCTAACCTGGTGGAACGCGCAAGTTCAGATTCTAGGGTTGGCAGCTGCTAACGCCACACCTTGGAGCGATTTTAAGGAACTCATCAAACGAGAATACTGCACGCGGGATGACATCCACAAGTTGGAAGATGAGTTTTACCATCTGAAAATGACGGGGTCAGAAATTGAAGCCTACACGAAACGGTCGAACGAACTGGCCATCTTGTGTCCAACCATGGTGGACCCTCCAATCAAGCGTATCGAATTGTACCTCAAGGGTCTAGCCTCAGAGATTCAGAGCCATGTTACATCGGCAAACCTCGACAACATCCAAGACATTCAGCGTCTTGCTCATCGCCTTACGGATCAGGCAGTGGAACAGAACAAGCTGCCCAAACGCATCAGTGCTACCACTACTGCTGTCACTACTTCTGCTACTCCCAGTGACAACAAGAGAAAATGGGATGGGGATTCCAGTAAGGGATCAGTTTCTGTTCAGTCTCAAGCACAGCAGCGCAAGATAAATGACTACCAGAGTCCGAATCAGCAATCATCAGGCAGTCAGGGACAGGGTGGATATCGAGGAAATCACCCATGGTGTAGTAGGTGCAATAAACACCACAGTGGAAGATGTCGCAGGGAACGTTGTCAAAGATGCCTCAAGATGGGTCATGAGGCCAAGGATTGTAGAAGTGCGCGACCAGCAAATCAGAACCAGCAACTCCCACCGCCAGCTCCACAGAACCAGCAGCAGCAGCCACAGCGTGGAAACCGGGGATGTTTCCAGTGTGGGGCTGAAGGTCACTTCAAACGTGATTGCCCTCAATTGAACCAGAACCAGAATCGCAACAACAACAATAACCAGGGTAATGGGAACAACAACAACGGGGGAAACAACAACAATGGCAACGAAACTCGAGGTCGTGCTTTCGTGCTAGGTCAGGGCGACGCAAGGAATGATCCCAATGTGGTTATGGGTAAGTTTCTTCTCGACGATATTTATGTTACCGTATTGTTTGATTCGGGTGCTGATACAAGTTATATATCATTGAAAGTCAGTAAATTGCTAAAACGTACACTCACACTTCTAAACACCAAACATGTAGTAGAATTAGAAAATGGTAAGAGTTTAGAAGCCATGCAAGTAGTCAGGGGTTGTAAGATTGTCTTAGCCAGTCAAGCTTTCTCCATCGACCTTATTCCCATAGTCTTGGGAAGCTTCGATATCGTTATAGGGATGGATTGGTTTTCCCAACATCAGGCAGAGATCTTATGTAGCGAGAAGATCGTACGTATTCCCCGTTCTAGTCAAGAACCCCTCGAAGTTCAAGGCGACAAGAGTGGTGCTGTGGTTGGCATCATCTCCTTCTTGAAGGCTCAGAAATGGTTACGAAAGGGTCACACTGCTATTCTGGCACTTGTCACTGATACAGCAGCGAAGGAAAAGAAATTGGAGGATATTCCAGTTGTACGCGACTTCCCTCAGGTGTTTCCTGAAGATTTACCTGGCTTACCGCCTCATCGTCAGGTCGAGTTTCAAATCGAGCTCGCTCCAGGAGCAGCACCTATAGCTCGAGCACCGTATCGTTTAGCTCCAACTGAACTGGAAGAACTGTCAAAGCAGTTACAAGAGCTCTTGGAAAAGGGTTTTATTCGTCCAAGCTCTTCGCCTTGGGGAGCTCCAGTACTTTTCGTGAAAAAGAAGGATGTCACTTTTAGGATGTGCATCGACTACCGTGAACTGAACAAGGTGACGGTGAAGAACCGTTGTCCTCTTCCGCGCATAGACGACTTATTCGACCAGTTGCAGGGGTCGAGTTACTACTCCAAGATAGACTTGAGGTCAGGGTATCATCAGCTGAGAGTCCGGGATGAGGACGTCTCCAAGACAGCGTTCAGAACTCGCTACGGTCATTACGAGTTTCTAGTTATGCCATTTGGGCTTACGAACGCGCCTGCAGTTTTCATGGATCTTATGAACAGGGTGTGCAAACCCTATCTTGATAAGTTCGTCATTGTTTTCATCGATGACATCCTGATCTACTCCAAGAGTCAGGAGGAGCACGAGCAGCACCTACGATTGATTTTGGAACTTCTTCGAAAGGAGCAATTGTACGCCAAGTTTTCTAAATGCGACTTCTGGCTTCGTGAAGTCCACTTTTTAGGCCATGTGGTGAACAGGGATGGGATTCATGTCGATCCATCCAAGGTAGATTCGATTAGGAACTGGCCTGCACCGCGTACACCAACGGAAATACGCCAATTCTTGGGTTTGGCGGGGTATTACAGACGATTCATCAAAGACTTTTCGAAGATTGCGCAGCCGCTCACACTACTGACACAGAAGGGTGTCACCTACCGTTGGGGAGGTCCCCAGGAAACCGCTTTTCAGTACCTAAAGGATAGGCTTTGCAGCGCACCTATTCTCTCATTGCCAGAGGGCACAGACGACTTTGTGGTTTATTGTGACGCATCGATACAGGGGCTTGGTTGTGTATTGATGCAACGGGATAAAGTTATTGCCTACGCTTCTCGTCAACTCAAGGTTCACGAACGGAACTACACGACGCACGATCTAGAGCTGGGAGCTGTTGTTTTCGCGCTTAAGATATGGCGACACTACCTGTACGGTACCAAGTGCACAATTTACACCGATCACAGGAGTCTCGAGCATATCCTTAAGCAAAAGGATTTGAACATGCGTCAGCGAAGATGGGTTGAACTTCTGAACGATTACGAATGCGCCATCAAGTACCATCCAGGCAAAGCCAATGTTGTGGCTGACGCTCTCAGTCGAAAGGACACTCTACCTAGACGCGTTAGAGCCTTGCAGCTCACTATTCAGTCCAGTCTTCCTGCACAGATACGAACTGCTCAGATAGAAGCATTGAAACCCGAAAATGTCAAAGCTGAAGCCTTACGCGGCTCAAGGCAACGAATGGAACAAAAGGAAGACGGCGCCTACTATGTAACAGGGCGTATTTGGGTCCCACTTTATGGCGGTTTACGAGAGCTTGTGATGGACGAAGCTCACAAGTCTCGCTACTCGGTACATCCAGGTTCGGATAAAATGTACCATGACATCAGAACAACATACTGGTGGCCTAGCATGAAAGCCCACATCGCTACTTACGTCGGCAAGTGTTTGACATGTGCAAAAGTCAAAGTGGAGTATCAGAAACCAGCGGGCCTGCTGCAGCAACCTAAGATACCGCAATGGAAATGGGAAGAAATTTCCATGGATTTCGTTACAGGCCTACCTAGATCCCAGCGGGGGAATGACACCATATGGGTGATCGTGGATCGACTCACCAAGTCTGCACACTTCCTGGATATAAAGGAAATGGATAAGTTCTCCACTCTCACAGACGTTTATCTTAAAGAAGTTGTTTCGAGGCACGGGGTGCCCACCTCCATCATTTCGGATCGGGATGCACGATTCACTTCAGAACTATGGCAAGCAATGCACAAAGCTTTTGGTTCACAGTTAGACATGAGCACAGCATATCACCCTCAGACGGATGGACAGTCTGAACGCACGATTCAAACTCTAGAAGACATGCTTCGGGCGTGTGTTATCGATTTCGGCAACGGCTGGGAAAAGCATCTCCCTTTGGTGGAGTTTTCGTATAATAACAGCTATCACACCAGCATACAAGCCGCTCCATTCGAGGCATTGTACGGGCGTAAATGCCGGTCACCTCTCTGTTGGGCAGAGGTGGGGGATAGTCAGATCACGGGTCCAGAACTTATAGTGGACACCACGGAAAAGATTGCACAGATACGACAACGCATGGCGGCAGCACGCGACCGTCAGAAAGCCTACGCGGATAAGCGTAGGAAGCCATTGGAATTTCAGGTCGGGGACCGGGTTTTACTTAAAGTCTCACCCTGGAAGGGTGTGGTACGTTTTGGCAAACGGGGCAACTAAATCCGCGGTATGTCGGACCGTTCGAGATCATTGAGAAAATAGGCAAAGTAGCCTACAGATTAAACCTACCAGCTGAACTCGGGGCAGTTCACAATGTATTTCACGTTTCGAATCTGAAGAAGTGCTTATCAGATGAGACCCTCGTAATCCCTTTGAAAGAGCTCACTATCGACGAACAGTTGCACTTCGTCGAGGAACCAGTTGAAATCACGGACCGGGATGTTAAGGTCCTCAAACACAAGAGAATCCCTCTTGTCCGAGTTCTTTGGAACTCCAAACGTGGCCCAGAGTACACCTGGGAACGCGAAGACCAGATGACAGAAAAGTATCCCCAGTTATTCGGAACCAATGCAATCACTACTGAGGCTGAAGCTACTACTGCGGAATTTCGGGACGAAATTCCAGATCAACGGGGGGAGGATGTGACACCCCAGGAAAACCAGTGAACGATACAACTTACCTAGCTTCCTCAGTGAGTGCGTACCAAATTTCGGGACGAAATTTCTTTTAAGTTGGGGATAATGTGACAACTCGTATTTCGAACCTACTTTTGTGTAACGTTACGTGATTATGTGAACTCTATTTGAATAACATGTTATACGTGCCTTGTGTGAAATTGTGAATGTTTGTTTATATGCTTGCGTGACCCACTCGACTACACAAGCCCATTCGGGCCACACACATCCGACTCGAGACCATGGGGCAGCCCAAGGGAGGGTTCGGCCCATCCCCTAATCGCATAAACTTTGAGATGTGATAACTATCTCACACTTTTACAAAACATCCTCACACACACAAACCCTACACACTCTACTTCTCTCTCTTGAAGCCGGCGACAACCCTCTTGCAACTCGAGACCTTACGGGTTTTTATTCTTCGAATCCGGTTAGTGTATGTTACTGATTTCATGTTTAATATGATGTTGTTATTAATCGGATTACATGATCTAGGGTTCTTGTTAGCATGAATTATTATGTTGTTGATTCTTAGTGTTCATGAAATCGGCTGCATGTATGATTGGCAACATGATAATTAGTCCGAATATTGCTTGTTAAACCGGCTGTGGTAATATGATTTCGGGTTAGGATGGCATGTTTGGTCTAGAATCCGGTTACATAATAGTTAAATGATTCGGTTTAGGGTTGTATGTTGATCCGATTGTTTGTTCTTGATGACGATGATTATGAACATGCTTGAATATGGATTAATTGTTGATTTGATCTGTTTGCGAAACTGCCTAATCTGTTTGCTGATATTACGGAACTGATTGAGCTGATAATAAGGAAACTGTTGCAATCTGCTTGTCTCGACCAGGGTTGCGAGTCGAGAACCCTTAGTCTCGACTCGAGACCACAACACTCGCACACAAACAACACAACTCGAGACCAGCGTTTGCGAGTCCCGTTGCGACTCGAGACCGTGTAGTCTCGACCTGACCATGATGACTCGAGACCGTCCTTGTTGCGACTCGAGACCTCGAAACCAGTACAACTCGAGACCGCTTAGTCTCGACTCGGGATCGTTAGTCTCGACTCGAGACCGTGAACACTTGTACACTATTGGACTTTCACTGTTACGAGCCCAATTGATTTGGGCCGGATACTTGGACTTGTTTACGTGTCTGCTATTGGACTGCTATGTAATACTTGTGCATGCCATGATTTTACTTGTGTACATTACGTGTAGAACCTATGTGCTATATTCAAATACGAACCTGAATTGTATGATAACCATGCTAGGACGTGGTTGATCACCCTATAGCTTACTCGAACTTTTTGTGTATCTGCCGAGCAAACCAAGGTGAGTTCACACAGCCAAGGCATGGGTTCCCGGGTGGGAATGGGATTTGGATGACTTATTGTATGTACTCGGATGATAGAACCTAACGACAAGATACGACTAGACTAGTAACACCTATTGAACTGATCTTCGCACACCTGCCAAGGGTTGGCCGCGATATTATGACTGACTTCGCATACCTGCCTTAGGAAGGCCGCGAACTAAATTTACTAATCTTCGCACACCTGCCTGGGGGGCCGCGATACGAATAAACCTAGTCTAGCACACTTGGGAAGAACATCCCCTAATCTTCGCACACCTGCCTGGGAGGCCACGATGGAAACTGATACGATATATGACATAACGAACGAACATACTATTACTCACACTATACTATTACTGAACTGTTAACTGTGAACTCGCTCAACTAGTTGTTGACTCTCTGCTGCATGCCTTGCAGGACCTTAGGTACTTATGGAGCTTGCACAGGGAGGAGCAGGTCGTTGTGGGCATGGATCGTGAATGCTTGCTAAACACTTATGACATTTCATACATTGTTATTTATGTTGGGTTTTACTTACATGCTTCCGCTACTTAAACAAAGTTTGGTTTGAACATAAATCGTATTGAATTGGGTTTTATGAATTACATTAACTACTATACACAATATTTGATATGATTGATGGCTTGGTCCTGGTCACGTCACGCCTCCAAGCGGTGGTACTCCGTGGGTGGATTTTGGGGGTGTGACAGCTCTACCTCACAATAAATTTCTCTCACTTACATATTTCAAAAATAAAAACTTGCACTAACTCAGACTCTCCTTCAATAACTCAAACAAAAATAATCTTTCACATCAATCTGATGAACCACTTTAAGATTTGATCAAAAATAATCAGTTTTACACCAAACTCCCCCTCAAATTATACTCATCATGTTTAGCACTCAGAATTTTGAAAATCAGCTTTTCAATATCAGTTGTCGAAAATCTTTTTGGATTTTTTAAACTTTATGCTAAAACACACTGAAAATCTTTTTGGATTTTGTAATAAAGAAATATGTAATGCAGTAAAGAAATATTTACAGACAATATTTTTGTGAGTTCGTGTAAGAGGATCATATCAGTTTTTGAGACAAGTCACCAACACCATTAAGCTTCATTTCATTTTAAGTTCTAAACAATTCACCTAGATTGTCAGTATATTTGTCCACTTAAATTTTCACACAAAGTTCAACTGTTTCGAGATATGATATTAATATTTTAAGCTCTTGAACTTATCCGTGTGTCCCACTACTTGAATATACTCCCGTATCCAGATCCCAATGTTCAGTCTTACAGGTGAGTATACCACATATGATATCTATTCAGGGATTAAATGCGAGGGCCGTGAGAGCTCAGGTCGATACTTCCGTATACGCAGAGAGATGACGGCTTCGACTTTTGGTGTGTCCCCTTTAGAGGATCTTTTGAATTACAACAGCAGTGACTATCAATTTTATTGTTTCATCAACTTGCTGAGGGCGAGCTTATATTTCAAAGCATATGAAAAAAGCATTATCCGGGGACTAGGTCAGTACTTCCATACAGCAGAAGTCCCGGGATAATACCCTAGATATCACTGAGCATAAAGACCTAGTATCTCAGAATAAGGGACCTTTCAAACAAGATTTCAGGGGTTACCTATATATCCAAGATGTTGTTACCCATAGAACAAGCAAGTTTGAATTTTTAGGTTTATATCTCGTCACAATCTACTAAATGTGCAAAAACCTACTGTAAAACCCGTTAGGATCTCTCAATGATATCAAACTTTAACTTGTGAAAGTGCGGAAAACAATCATAAATCGATTCAAGAACATATACTGATAATCAAGATGAAAACAATAAACAAAACACAAACCGAAATCTTGCATTCAATGACTGGCAATGACTGATACAAGACTCCAACAGGAACTCGGTTCCTATACCCCTTGTGTCGCAACCCACAGCTCACAAAATCAACAACCTCAAACAAGAGGTAGAGATGTGCTTAAATACAAAACAACTGGGCCATTAACCTAAGCCCATGCGACACCAAGAGGACTAGCCCAAACCTTACATTATCGACCCAAAACATAAAAGCTAAACAAATACATAATCAACCCTTAAACTATGCTAACCTACATGAATAAACCTTCGGGTTCCAACAATCTCCCCCTAGGTTTATGCATGAAGGTTCTTCTGACTTCAATTGCCTTGATCACCACCACTTATACTATCTTTATATCCACCGAATCCCTTCTTATGAATATGCAGAACAGACGCTACAGCAGACGTCCAACCCTTAGCAATTTCTTCATATTTCTCTGTAGCTCTGATTTGATTGCATGCCAATACTTCTAGATCTTCAACAGCAAGATTCAACAAGTCAATCTGATCGACCAAACAAAAACTTGCATCTCCATCACAAACAATCACCGCCTGCCCAAGACGTTCATCATATGCCCAAAAGTGTAATGTTTTCAGTGCACCTTTGGGAATCTTTCTCACTAACGGAATCGTCTTCTCTTTATCCGTAGCTGGCCAATGCACAATCTTCATACGCTTGTTTGTGTAAGGATCTCTAATCCCTTTCGCTGGTTTAACAATGGAATCTGCCGTACGCATTGAAGGAAAACCTTTAAGAACCTCCCTCTTCAACCTCTCAAAAAATGCATATCCAGCACCTCCAGGCTTATCATCCACATAAGGTGCATTAGACAAATCTGTCAAATCCACCTTAGTGAAAGACTGAAACTGTCCTGAACGTTTGTACCACTCGACAGGACCAACTTTTCTCTTTATCCACCATCTCTTACGATCATGGTCATATCCCCAGCTAACTACACCAGAACGATTACCAACTTTATCATAGAGAGTTTCACCAACATCCATTAAATGATGAGTTGCATGAGCATCTTCATCATCTGGATTCACATTCTTGTTCTTCAAGATCACTAATTCTCTTTTCTTTTTCATCCTCTCTGCCTTCTCTTTGTCTGCAACTGGATCTGTAACTCTCGTGAAATATTTTTCCATCGCAGCACTTCTTTCAGCATCATCTTTAGCAATAGCTTTTCTTCTGTTTTCAACATCAGTTGGATCAGAAAATTCTTGCCCAAACTTCTTCTCCAACTTTCCTCGTAAATCATAAACAATATTGAACAACAAACTAACATCTCCTTGAAGTTGCTCAATCTGTTGATCTTTCTTTACAATAGTATCTTCAAGTTGGATAATCTTTGCATCTTTATGAATCGAATCTTGCTCAAGCACAACCATTCGTTTCTTCATATCTCTCATGCTGATAAATTCATCTTCATCACTTGAATCATCATCAAACGGCATTCTTAGTGGTTCTTCAGGTCTTTTACCACTAGAACTGCCAGGTTCATCATGAACAATTCCAGAGGGCCCAGCGTCATTGTGAACTTCAACATTCATCGTAGCTATCTCATCTCTTTGAGTATCAACGTCAAACTCAAAGATATTCTCTGCAGTGGTGGTAGTATCGCTAACATTCTTTTCAAAATCGAAGTCATACAAACCTTCGTCATCATCAGCAACGTTCACGGATTGATCTTTTCCTTGCTCAACAAACACTCCAGGTCTAGGATCCCTCCTTTTCCTTTTTAATGGAATGAAATCAGAATCCATAGGGCTTTCAACAGGCTCTTCAGTTGATACTGACAGATTGGAAGGAGGATTTCCCATCTTGTCAGTTACTGACTTTATTAGCATAGCCAAGCTTTCAGCAGTAATCACTGGTTCAACCGTAGAAACAGCATCAACTTCAGGAGGAAGTTCTATGTCATCATCAGAGTCACACATTATTTCAACACCTTCATCGTCAGAGTTAATTGTAATACGCTCTGTCTCAGGCTCACCTTCAACTCTCCTCAGAATATCATGTTCTTCAGCAACAATAGCACGTGCAGATACACTATGCTCTGGAACAGATCGTGTCATTACTGGATTCTCACCAACATCTTCCGTCTCTGCGAACTGACCAAATTTCTCCAATTCAATCAAACCTTCAAACTTTTTCTCAGTTCCCTTCTTTGTAGTAAGAGCACCAAAACATGAGGGACCCATAGGCTTTAATTCCAACGTATTACCAGATCTCTTCAATCCTGGATAACACTCATTCAAAATCATCTGCACAAACCTTGGATACATAAGAAACTTATCCTTTCGAAGCCCTATTGCATTTCTCTTCATTGCTTCCAAGATATATCTTGAATAATTGAATGGCTCATTTGTAATCACACATATCAAAGCAGCAGACTGAGTGATATTCAACTGATCAATTCCCCCTCTATTTTCTGTCATGCACAAAAGGAACATGTGCAGTAATAGACGCCAGTAAGGATGCACAAACTTCTTTACCAGGGGAGGAAACTTTCCTTCATAGCTTAAACGAGGTAGAATTGCTTCCACTGTTCCAGCAGGAAGTTCTATAGGATCTGTTTCCTGATCATTAAACTTCAACACTTCTCTAATCATCTGCTCAGTCACTATAACTTTCATCTCTTGAATCTCAGCAACTATAGCTCCCTTTCCTTCAACGATTTCGACTTTAGCACTCTTCCAAAAATCTCGGATAAGGCTTTCATAAACAACTGGATTCTCACGAAGAGCATGAACAATCCGGCATGTATTTAGGCCTTTCATCAATGACGTATACAGCTGCTTGTGTTTCTCTGGTGGAGGTGCTAAGTATCCAACTTGATTATGAGAAGATATAAACTTTAAATCCATTTTTCTGCACACAACACAAATCAAATAAGTTTCCAATCTTGGTTGTAACAGTGATAAAAATAAAATAAAATAAACACTGTCACTGTTCACTCGAGACCATGAGTCGAAACTAAAAGGTCTCGAGTCGAAACCACTTGTCTGCGAGTCGCAACCATGAGTCGCAACCAACAGATTTCGAGTCGCAATCATGAGTCGCAACTAACAGACTTTGAGTCGCAACCATGAGTCGCAATCTTGATGATGCGACTCGTAACCACTGGTTTCGAGTCCTTGTATTGTTTGAGTCGCAACCAAATAAACACATAAACTTCATCTAAATGTTCTTGATTGCGAGTCAACATCTTCAAAACTTCATCGGAAACTTCATCGGAATCTTCAAATCTTCATCGGAATCTTCAAATCTTCGTCGGAGCTTCTTCAATCATTCATAATTTTCTGCAAAAACTTGAATAATGACATCATAATACCTTGATTATCGATAAGCAGATTGCGAGTCGCAACCGGAGACAGGTCGGAATCTTCAATGATGACCGGAATTTCGAGAGAGAATAAAATTTAGTTGCGAGTGAACATAGGTTATGACTCGAAACCACCTTTTTATACTCCACTTTTATCACGGGTCCATGTCTTATGGGCTTGGGCCTTAATAACTTGGGCTCAAACAGATTTATCAAACATTCTCTTTAACCCCATTTCAAAATCAGATTTAATTTTAAAAATTATCCGTTAACCTTCTGAGCAATGTTTGCAAAATAAAAACCTAAAACAAAATTAAATAATAAAATATTATTTACAAAAATAAATTAGGAAATTTGCATATATACTCAGGGATCAAATCACAAGGTTTCGGGCTTGACTTCACTTATCAACACTGATCTACTACAGGATGATCTAGACAACTGCCAGTATATTTGTCCTCTTAAACTCATCTCCCTAGACCTTTTCCATATAACTGCCTGTACCTCAATTTATCATGTTTTGATATTTTAACCATGAACACCCAAACAAATACTAATCAAATCCCGGAAATATAAATAGCACACTCTATCATGCAAGTATCTTCCCTACCACATATTTCACAAGTCCAATCCAGATTTCTGAAATCTTAACTGGGAATAGGTTGAGAAGAGAACAGAATAGATCTTATGCAGAGATGGTATAATATACAGATCAAATGAGTTTTTCTCAATTTGATATAGGTTTCTTGGGTTTCTTTTGGGCACTTGAGGGCCTCTTTCGGGTGTATTAGATCTATAGCACGACAACGTACAGCTAGGTCAGCATGTATCTGGATGCAGCAGAAGCTGTCGTTGCCTAGCACCTCCAGGTCAGCATGTATCTGGATGCAGCAGAGGAGGTACACGACTTTTTCAGATAAGATTTCATAATCAGATCAAAATTGTGTGTATCGGGAAAATTATACAGACATTCAAATAGACATGAGCTAATTCCAAGTGATTTTCTTTTCTGAGGTCATGTACTAGTTTAGTTCTGAACAGAAACAGCTAATGTTTCCAATCTTAAGGATAGAGCCTACCAACACATCATACTAGAGTCAAACTATTTCGATACTGGTCTTACATGAGTCAGCCCTCGACCATAATGTGAAAATTCATTTCATTTCCCAGTCCAGCCACACTTCTTTTTGTATTTTTCGATTTTTTCTTATGTTTTTGTATTTTTCAAAATTTCTCCCCCTAAATTTGAGCATAAATAAAAAACTACCTAAGAATAGAAAACTTTATGAACAAATTTACCTACGAAAAACAAAAACATGCTCAATCAGTAAAACGGATCATTTTTAGAAAATGCACAAGCACTCTGAATTTCGAGCTGCTGACAGGTTTGGTGAACAAATCGGCAGCATTTGCATCTGTGTCGATTTGTTCAAGAGTAATAAGACCTCTGTCAAAACAGTCTCGGATAAAATGAACTTTAATATCAATGTGCTTGGTTTTGGAGTGAAAGACAGGATTTCGAACAATTTGTATTGCAGCATCATTATCGCAGTAAATAGTAGTGTTAAGATAAGTCAAACCATAATCCTGCAATTGATGTTGCATCCACACCACTTGAGAGCAAGAAGCAGAAGCAGCAACATACTCGGCTTCAGCTGTAGATATCGCCACTGTTTGTTGTTTCTTGCATTGCCAAGAAATGAGCCGATCACCCAAAAATTGGCATCCCGCAGATGTAGATTTCCTGTCACTATCAGTACCTCCAAAGTTGCTGTCAGAGAAAGCAAACAAGTCAAAATTGGAATCCCTCGGATACCACCGGCCAAACCGAGGTCTGCCTTTAAGATACCGAAAGATTCTTTTAACAGCAGTAAGATGAGAAGTTTTAGGATTAGCCTGATAGCGTGCACAGTTGCAAACAGCAAACATGATGTCCGGACGGCTAGCTGTGAGATACATCAATGACCCGATCATGGACCTGTATTGACGTTGATTTACAGACTCTCCTTCTTCATCTTCAGTCAATAGTGGTCTCTCTGCCATTGGTGTTTCAGCAGGCTTTGCATCCGTAAATCTGAATTTTGCCAGCACATCATCCACATACTTCCCTTGATGAATAAGAATCCCTTGCGAACTCTGCTTGACTTGTAGACCCAAAAACAGTGTCATTTCCCCCAGAGCACTCATTTCAAACTTCTTCTTCATAACTCTCTCGAACTCCTTGCAAAGATCCTCACTTGTAGATCCGAAAATGATATCATCAACATAGATTTGAACCAAGATTTGATCACTTCCTACCTTCTTGATAAACAGAGTCTGGTCTATGGTGCCACGCGTATACCCATGAGCCAAAAGATGCTCTGTTAAGGTGGCATACCAAGCTTGAGGAGCCTGGTGTAACCCGTACAGTGCCTTGTCTAGCTTGTAAGCGTACTCAGGATGTTCTGGATGCACAAACCCTGGTGGCTGCTCGACAAAAATTTCTTCCTTCACATCTCCATAGAGAAACGCGGTCTTGACATCCATCTGATAAACAGTGAATCCCATGTATGACGCGTAAGCTAAAAAGATCCGGATGGCTTCAAGTCGTGCAACCGGAGCATATACTTCATCATAGTCCAGTCCTTCAATTTGTCTAAATCCCTGAACCACCAGCCTTGCTTTGTTTCGAACGATGACTCCTGCAGAATCCTGCTTGTTTCGAAATACCCATCTAGTTCCAAGCTTACGTTTTCCTGTTGGCAACTTGACGAGTTTCCATACTCCAAGTTTTTCAAACTGGTTCAGCTCTTCGTGCATAGCATCTACCCAGCCAGGTTCCTGCAAAGCTATATCAATGGTTTTAGGTTCGATTTGAGAAAGATAACAAGAATATAAGCAAGTGTTAATGGTTCCTGATTGACTCCTGGTCAAAATTCCTGCATTTACAGGACCAATCACATTTTCTATTGGGTGATTGCGTTGAACGCTCGTAGGTATGGCCAAACCAGGTACAATCTCCTCTTCAGTGGTGGTGTTGCTAGACTCCCCCTCATTAGGTGCTGTAGTAGTATGAACTACAGGAGAAGTGACGATACAATCCTCAGGAATTGGTTCAGGAAACAATGCAGAGTCACTAGTTGATGCACCCTCAGGGGATCGATTAATCGTCGGCGTTGGTGTAGGATGCTGCGTAAACACCATTCCCGGTGGATCAATGGTATGATGCCTCACGTTGTCTTGCATCTGTGCTTTGTCTTCCGTATCTTCAAACGACAATGGTTGTTTGGGAATAGACACACCTGTAACTGAAACATCACTCGACAAAATGTTAAATGATTTAAACAATGCAGAATAATCGTATAACCAATCTGGACCAACTCTAGCATCCGTAGCATTCTCTTCAAGCCATTCAATGTTGCACGACTCGACAACTTTTTTAGTTACTTTGTTGTATACTCTATAAGCGGAGCCCTTAGCATATCCAACAAAGTAACATTCGTCCCCTTTGACTTCAAACTTTCCGTTGGAGTCCATGAGTAATAATACACATGGACAACCAAAGATACGAAAGTGTGAAACCGAAGGTTTACGTCCTTCCAGAATCTCATAAGGAGTTTTCATGTGACGTTTGTTTACTAAAGCATGATTCTGGATATAACAAGCCGTGCTAACAGCCTCGGCCCAAAAGAAACTAGGAAGCTTTGAATCAGCCAGCATTGTGGAGTTCGAGGCGCACTGAACTGACGATCGATTCCCTTATCAATGCAGAAATTGTCCAAGGTAGAATTCTTGAATTCCGTCCCATTGTCTGATCGAATAACCTTCACCTTAGCGCTCGCTTGATTTTCAGCCAAAGTGATGAATTGTTTTACCAAGACAGCAGTTTCATTTTTGTGGCTGAGAAAATACACCCAAGTGTAGCGAGAGTAATCATCGACGATTACCAGACAATAAGCTTTCTTCCCAATACTCAGCACATTCACTGGGCCAAAAAGATCCATGTGAAGTAGCTCGAGTACAGCTTTTGTCGAAGGTGCTGGTTTAGTCTTATGGGGTTTTCGATGAGCTTTCCCTTTCGCACAAGCAACACATTTCTCCACCAACATGAAGTCCTTGATTGGAAGATCACGTACCAGTTGACCTTTAGCTAGACGGTTCAGGTTTTTCATATTCACATGCCCAAGTCGACGATGCCACAGCAGACCATCATGCTCCGAAATCTTTGAAAATAGACAAGTGATCTCTTCACACGGTTTCTTGTTCATATCAATAACGTAAGCATTTCCCTTTCTCTCAGCTGTCATCAAGAACCAGTCTTCTGGAATAACAATCCCAGGCTTAAGAACATGACACCCCTTCTTCGTGAAATGAACTGAATTCCCTCGATCACAAATCTGCGAAATACTTAACAGATTGTGTTTCAGTTCTGGAACATAATTAACATTCTCAAAGCTTAAGACGCCGTTTCGAACGGTTCCTTTTAACGTGATTCTGCCTGACTCTCCTCCCGCAAATGAGACATATCCACCATTAAACTCTTTGACATTTACCAGTTGGGATAAGTCTCCTGTCATGTGCCTGGAACAGCCACTATCCATGTACCAGAGGCGCACGGTAGTCCTCCACAGCTGTTCCTGCACGATTAGCGGGATTAGTTAGATTTAGGAACCCAGCCCATAGTGGATCTGGGTTTTCCTTGTGCATCAATATACGTCACTCTCTGCCACACTAAATTATCTTTATTCAGAAATTTTGAAACATCCCTTTTGGCGACATTTTGATGACATGATTTCATTGAATTGGATTGCATACCATTAGCTTTAGGTTTCCAAAACTGTCTTGACCAGTTAGAATTGAAACTTTCAAAAGCATTACCAAAAGAATTACTTCGATTACGCTGAAAATTTGTTTGTCTATTCTGAAATTGATTATAGCGTTTGGCTGCATTCCAATCCTGATCAGAAGGTCTAGTCCTATGATAGTTGTTCTTCATTGTCTTAGTCCTTGCAGACATCATGGACTCCGAACAGTGATATCGGTTAGACGTGACCTTCTGATTTCGCCCTGATGTTTTCTTGTTCGATGTCCTTGGGAGTTTACCACAATTTCTGGCAATGTGACCAGCAATGCCACAGTTAAAACATGTTTGACGTTTCACATTTTGAGTATTCTTGACATTTTGACTCTGTTTGCTTGATTTCGTGTGATTTGATGTTTTAATTTTCTGAACATGTTTGACTTGTGATTGCTCTGAGGATTTAGATGATTTGACTTGTGGTTTTTCTTTAGATAAATTTCTTTTAAAGATTTCTCTCTTAGATCAGCATCCTTTTCATTTTCACTTAATCTTGATTCAGAATTTGAACATGTACGAGTTTCATCCAAATGCGTTTTATCAAGGCATTTATCATATGAAACTGATTCAGGTTCACTTCCCGAACAAGAAGAAGTCTCAACAATATGCTCTTCCTCAATGCATTTGTCATGTGAAACTGAATCAGGTTCCTTTTCTGAACATGAAGAAGTTTCATCAATGTGCATTTCCTCAGAGCATTGATCATGCAACACAGTTTCAGGTTCATTGTTTAATTCAGTTTCCAATGGGGTCCCACTAGATTCAACATTAGGGACACCCACTGAGACAGATTCAGAAGAAGAATCAGGATACTCTTGATTTTCTTGAGAAGTCGTTTCAGTGGTTTCACTGAATGCATCCTGAGGGACCTCACCTGTAACATTTTCACAAGCTGAAACATTAGAGATGTTAGGATCACAAACATTAGCTGAAAAACAATCATCACCACACTTATTGTTCAAATCATCAACACAAACATTATCAGTTTTGCCCAAAACAACAGGCTCACAAGACGAAACATAAGCTGAAAACGACGCAAACAAAGAACTAGTAAAAGCAATGTCAGACTCAGTTGGTTCAGAATAATGTTCAAAATATGGTTCAGAAACATTTGAAATAACGACCGGTTCACTCCCATGAACATCACCACACTTTACTTCAGAGCTATCATCTGCACATGACGATGAAACATTAGGATCAATTGTGCCTTTAGGAACAAAATTCAATGGAGTAGACTTTTGTGGCTCAACATGTCTGTCATGAACAGACGATTTGTTGTTATTTGAACCATAAGTCATTTTACTCTCGTTCAGCATCTCCTCCTCAGTCATTGGTAAATAAGTGTAATTATCATTATATGGAGGAGGAGTCTGAGTATAACCCAAACCACGCCCTTTCTTTTCCTTGTATGCAAGTTGTTGATCACATAGATTTTTAACTAGTTTACTGGAAGAATCAAACTTCTTGATATTTAGTTCATTAATTTGATATTTGTTTCGAATATCTTCCAGTTCCTTAGTCAAAATGCATACCTTCTCTTGAGCTTCTAGGAAATGAGCTGTTTTTACACTGACATCATCTTTTAGTTTGATGATGTCCTTTCGCTGAGCTTCAATCTTTTCTTTATAAAGCTTCTCATTTTTAGACAAAGTAAAATTCTTATTTTTTATGTCATTATAATCTTGAATGAGCTCAGCGTTGTGTATTCTGTAAGCCTCAACCCTTTCCCTACACTCAGGAGTACAGAAAACAGAAATTACCTCTTCTTTGGTGAGACCTTTAACAGGAGCTGAAAGAATTTGAGTCATGAATGCAAAATCATCAGCTGCAGTCTCTTCCTCTGGCTTTGGGCTATGTTCGCTTGAAGTCATGAATGCAATGTTGGATGTAGCAGTTTGATTCTCTGGAGCTGATATGTTCAGACGCTCAATTTCTGAAGTCCAATCAAAATTGAGGTTGGGCTGAACCACTAGTGCTTGTGCTAATCCTTGCGGCTGTGGACTTCCAGAAGCAGCAGCATCTGCTATACTTGTAGTGGTCACAAGAGCTCTTTCTCGATTAGGAGTTGCAGGTTGGGCAGGAGTTGCAGGAGTTTGATCTCTGTTTATAAGTGGCTTCGGGCAGTTTCGAGCATAGTGTCCTTCCTCATGACAGTTGAAGCAACGAAGATTAAAGGGCACTTTAGCAGCTCCATTCCATGCATTTCCGCACCTGTTTTTACCTGTTCTTTTCACAAACTTTTGGGCTCTGAAAGCTGCCATTGCCATCTGCCAGGTGATGTCCATTTCTTCAACATCATCTGGATGAACCTGTGTCAGATCATCAGGACTCCACTTTGGTGGATCAAGTTTTCCTGCAATAAAAGCATTCAAACAGTTGATCACTGAAGCTGCTATATCCAGTTTTTCCTTCGATTGATTTGCGAAGAAGGCCATCATTTCGTTGTTTGCAGCGGAGGCAGGAGTAGGAGCAACAGCAGAGACATTTCCAGCATTTGGAATTGAAGCAGGAGAAGCTGGAGAAACGACTTGATTAGAGGATCCAGATGAGTGTACCTTTGCTGAAGTTGGAGTAGCGGATGAAGTATTGCGAAACATCTGAAAACCTCCTTGAGACAATAAGGCTGTGTTGCTGTTGTTAGAGGAAGCGGGAGCAATGGAGAAACCAGCAGCTAGCATACTGTTCTTGTAATTTGTTTCTCTTTGCTTATCATCCAGTTCGCATGCCTTAATGTGAGAGATCATCTCTGACAGAGTGCATCTAGCGAGATCTTTAGTCTTCTTGATCATAGCAACATGATGATCCCAACTCTTTGGTAGTGCCTTAAGAAGTTGTCGGTTTGTGGACGCATTTGTTGTATGAATTTCTTCCATTTGCATTTGGGTGATCAGCTTCACAAATCTCTGAATCTGATTGTCTATCGTTTCACCATAAATATGGTTGAAATTGTTGAAGTTTTGTTGCAGCAGATTTCTTCGGCTCTCTTTCATATCTTCGTTTCCTTCATATACTTCGATCAGAGAATCCCACAATTCTTTGGCAGATTTGCAGGTGCGAAATCCAATAGCAATATCAGGACCCAAACCCATGGTTAAGTAAGAAAGAGCTCCATCATCTTCTTCAACAATAAGCAAATCATCTTCAGTGTACTGATCTCTAGGTTTCTTTACCTTAAGACCTGGTTCAGTGGAGCTTTCCATCATAATCTCCCTAGGACCTCTCAAAATGCTTCGCCACAGTTTATAATCCTTAACCTTCAAGTGCTGTTCAAAGCGCCACTTCCACTCGGGAAAATCATTAGCATCAGTTAACCTAGGAATGCGTGTTGTGGTTCCAAGCTTTGAATCCAATTCTTGTTGTTGATTAAGGGCAGTCAATTCACTGTTGTTTGTCAACATGTTTAATTAATCAGTTAATTAATTAATTAAATATATTTTTTTAAGTCCAAATAGTCAACAGTTCAAAGGTCCGTAAATCAGTGTCGTTGCGAGTCGAAATCAGTGTCGTAACTAAAACAGGATGAGCCGAAACTGTGGTTGCGAGTCGTAACTAAAACAGGATGAGCCGAAACTGTGGTTGCGAGTCGAAACAGCTTTGGTTGCGAGTGGAGACTGACTGATGGTTGCGAGTCGTAACTGAAACAGGATGAACCGAAACCGTGATGGATGCGAGTCGAAACCAAACGTGATGAACTGCAACTGTGATGGTTGCGAGTCGAAACCTGCAAAAGAGTAAAAGATAAGATCTGTTGACTCGCAATCCCTATTTTTTAGCACTTCCAAAATTCAAAGATATTGTAATCTTTGAATTTGTTGACCACCAACTTCCCGTAAAATCAGCAAACACCTTTTCAAAGATCAACAAACCAAAATCAGTAAATTTTTAATGAATCGATCAGGAACAGACTAATTATTTCAATGGTTTTCACTGCAAAAACAAGCAACAAACTGGATCAGTAGCACAAACAATTCTTGAATCCGAATGATATCAAAACCGAGCCCTTGAATGGCTTCAATGGCTCTGATACCAATTGTAAAACCCGTTAGGATCTCTCAATGATATCAAACTTTAACTTGTGAAAGTGCGGAAAACAATCACAAATCGATTCAAGAACATATACTGATAATCAAGATGAAAACAATAAACAAAACACAAACCGAAATCTTGCATTCAATGACTGGCAATGACTGATACAAGACTCCAACAGGAACTCGGTTCCTATACCCTTTGTGTCGCAACCCACAGCTCACAAAATCAACAACCTCAAACAAGAGGTAGAGATGTGCTTAAATACAAAACAACTGGGCCATTAACCTAAGCCCATGCGACACCAAGAGGACTAGCCCAAACCTTACATTATCGACCCAAAACATAAAAGCTAAACAAATACATAATCAACCCTTAAACTATGCTAACCTACATGAATAAACCTTCGGGTTCCAACACCTACTGCCATATCCGCAGTGAGATTGTTTATCACATTTTTTAACTCTCCAAATCTTTAGCATGTTGTGACAGTCCACTGATGTACTATCATTTCCTCTTTTCTCAACGAAACTCATTTTTGTTTTATCATGTTTTTGGCTTTTTCAAATTTTCTAATGTTTTTGGATTTTCTGAAAATTTTCTACTCCCCCTAAAATGCAAACACATTAAAGAAATTTGAAAACAAACTATACAGAAACATGACAACTGACATCGAATCGCATCAATTTGTCATTCACTAGGCATAAACAATCTGAACTTCCCCTTTCACAAACCATTTTCTCATTTCGATTTCAAAACACTTAAGTTTGTTTTAATCAAAATGATTTTTCCGGAAAATGAGTTTGTTTTTACCACTAGTAGGCACTTGAAGGTTAACCACATGTTAAATTTTGGTCCATTTTTACTGTGAGTTTTAAGCTCAAACTTTCAGGGATTTGTCTATGATTAATTTCCTACAGTCTGTGAAAATTTGAACAGGTTTCGACTGTAAAATCTCGTTCTGATGAAGAAAGAAGGTGTAGAAGTAAGAGACTATGATGAATTTCAGCTAATCTCTGTAGAACTCCTCCTCCTGAAGCTCTGATACCACTTGTAGGATCGTATTCTGACCCAAACGAGTCTATCAGAGGAGTTTCGATCAGCTGCAGGTGCGGAAAACAAGTAACTGGCGTAGAAATAGCTGGCAATTCACTTAAATCACGCTTTTGATTGATATTACAGCTTTTACAACCAAATCTCACACCGGCAGCACCTCGGTATAGAAAACAAGAACTCGTTACAAATGATTTCGTTCTTGGAGTATTTATAGTAGCAAGATTTCGCTCATATGGACATGATGTCCATAAAAGCGAAATCACCCTCCTGATTTCCCACATACGGACAAATTTCTGATTTCCCACATAGTGACATAATTCTGATTTCCCACATAGTGACATGTCCATATATGTGAAATCAACTTTCTGATTTCCCACATAGTGACATGTCCATATATGTGAAATCAACTTTCATGGGAAATCTCGTACAATGTGCCCTAATCTAACATTCTAAGACTAAGACTCGATACAAGACGAAGTCGACAGATGCATGCACTAACAGACTCCCCCTCAGATGTTGACGAGTCTTAAGTGTCGAGTCTTCGCATCTTCAGTCTTGATCTGTCTCTGGGCTTCACTTTCTCAATCTTTTCTCGTAGATCTTCAGACTCCCCCTTGCGATATGCTGGCATTTCTTCAGTTCATCAGCATCATCAGCTTTAGGATCGTTGTCTGGCTTTTCATCTCACAGCTTCTCAGGATCAATCAGCCTGGCTCTACATGTTCCAAGATCGTTGCCTGGCTACCTCTAATCAGAGTCCCTAATCAGAGTCCTCAGGTATCGGAACCTGGCTCTCATCTAGCTCGGATCTCAGGATCGAATGACCTGGCTCAACTTGACCTGCATAAGCTCTACCTCACAATAAATTTCTCTCACTTACATATTTCAAAAATAAAAACTTGCACTAACTCAGACTCTCCTTCAATAACTCAAACAAAAATAATCTTTCACATCAATCTGATGAACCACTTTAAGATTTGATCAAAAATAATCAGTTTTACACCAAACTCCCCCTCAAATTATACTCATCATGTGTAGCACTCAGAATTTTGAAAATCAGCTTTTCAATATCAGTTGTCGAAAATCTTTTTGGATTTTTTAAACTTTATGCTAAAACACACTGAAAATCTTTTTGGATTTTGTAATAAAGAAATATGTAATGCAGTAAAGAAATATTTACAGACAATATTTTGTGAGTTCGTGTAAGAGGATCATATCAGTTTTTGAGACAAGTCACCAACACCATTAAGCTTCATTTCATTTTAAGTTCTAAACAATTCACCTAGATTGTCAGTATATTTGTCCACTTAAATTTTCACACAAAGTTCAACTGTTTCGAGATATGATATTCATATTTTAAGCTCTTGAACTTATCCGTGTGTCCCACTACTTGAATATACTCCCGTATCCAGATCCCAATATTCAGTCTTACAGGTGAGTATACCACAGATGATATCTGTTCAGGGATTAAATGCGAGGGCCGTGAGAGCTCAGGTAGATACTTCCGTATACGCAGAGAGATGACGGCTTCGACTTTTGGTGTGTCCCCTTAGAGGATCTTTTGAATTACAACAGCAGTGACTATCAATTTTATTGTTTCATCAACTTGCTGAGGCCGAGCTTATATTTCAAAGCATATGAAAAAAGCATTATCCGGGGACTAGGTCAGTACTTCCATACAGCAGAAGTCCCGGGATAATACCCTAGATATCACTGAGCATAAAGACCTAGTATCTCAGAATAAGGGACCTTTCAAACAAGATTTCAGGGGTTACCTATATATCCAAGATGTTGTTACCCACAGAACAAGCAAGTTTGAATTTTTAGGTTTATATCTCGTCACAATCTACTAAATGTGCAAAAACCTACTGGCATATCCGCAGTGAGATTGTTTATCACATTTTTTAACTCTCCAAATCTTTAGCATGTTGTGACAGTCCACTGATGTACTATCATTTCCTCTTTTCTCAACGAAACTCATTTTTGTTTTATCATGTTTTTGGCTTTTTCAAATTTTCTAATGTTTTTGGATTTTCTGAAAATTTTCTACTCCCCCTAAAATGCAAACACATTAAAGAAATTTGAAAACAAACTATACAGAAACATGACAACTGACATCGAATCGCATCAATTCGTCATTCACTAGGCATAAACAATCTGAACTTCCCCTTTCACAAACCATTTTCTCATTTCGATTTCAAAACACTTAAGTTTGTTTTAATCAAAATGATTTTTCCGGAAAATGAGTTTGTTTTTACCACTAGTAGGCACTTGAAGGTTAACCACATGTTAGATTTTGGTCCATTTTTACTGTGAATTTTAAGCTCAAACTTTCAGGGATTTGTCTATGATTAATTTCCTACAGTCTGTGAAAATTTGAACAGGTTTCGACTGTAAAATCTCGTTCTGATGAAGAAAGAAGGTGTAGAAGTAAGAGACTATGATGAATTTCAGCTAATCTCTGTAGAACTCCTCCTCCTGAAGCTCTGATACCACTTGTAGGATCGTATTCTGACCCAAACGAGTCTATCAGAGGAATTTCGATCGTATTCTGACCCAAATTACCTGGGCTACTTCACAGGCAACGAAAATGTATTCGCTAGTTTCAGGTGAGACTCCACAGAAAGCACACTCCACGTGTAAAATCGGAATGCCCCTACGAGACAATGCTAACCTGGTTGGAAGCCGTTCACTATGAGCTCGCCAAGCGACTATGACGACTTTTTTCTGGATCCGATTATTCCATTGCACTACATACTCTGGGATTGTACAAGATAACTCAACTAGTTCCTTTTTAATACTAGCCACATTAAATTGACCCGTGTCGTCCAAACTCCACACCCATTTATCCTTACCTGAAGTGACCGCCACCTGTTGCAAAAGAGATGATAGCTGCTGGAATTGAAGGCTTTCATCAGCATTGTTCAGTTGACGTTTCCACTCCCAAACTCAAGCCGAACCGTTCTGAGACACGCCTGATCTTTTGTAGGATCGTATTCTGACCCGAACGAGTCTATCAGAGGAGTTTCGATCAGTTGCAGGTGCGGAAAACAAGTAACTGACGTAGAAATAGCTGGCAATTCACTTAAATCACGCTTTTGATTGATACTACAGCTTTTACAACCAAATCTCACACCGGCAGCACCTCAGTATAGAAAACAAGAACTCGTTACAAATGATTTCGTTCTTGGAGTATTTATAGTAGCAAGATTTCGCTCATATGGACATGATGTCCATAAAAGCGAAATCACCCTCCTGATTTCCCACATACGGACAAATTTCTGATTTCCCACATAGTGACATAATTCTGATTTCCCACATAGTGACATGTCCATATATGTGAAATCAACTTTCTGATTTCCCACATAGTGACATGTCCATATATGTGAAATCAACTTTCATGGGAAATCTCGTACAATGTGCCCTAATCTAACATTCTAAGACTAAGACTCGATACAAGACGAAGTCGACAGATGCATGCACTAACATCTTTCAGCAACCGAGCACCATCTATTTTTATCCAGCTAGAAACGTAACGGGAACATCACACTTAAAGGTTCCGGTCCTATCCACGAATCGATCCAGAAAGCAATATCAGTGCCCGACCCCAATACACCGGTAATATTTTTGGATAAGTCTATCCCCATGCTTGCCAACTTCACCGAATTACTGCATATATGTTTCCGGGGACCCGCCACAAGTACTTTACACGGAATCGGGTTCCATGATCTCCAGCTTGAATGAATCGTCCAAATAAGTTTACGCCATAGACAATTATTTTCCGTTTTGAACCTCCACCACCATTTCGCAAGCATTGCAAGGTTTATGTCTCGTAAAGAACCGAAACCTAAACCCCCGTATTTTGTTGGAACCAGTGCCTTCTCTGTAACACCTTGTAAAATCATACCCAATGAAATAAAGACACGTGTCATATAAGACAAACGTGTCAGGAATCCAGATCAAATAAAAGATGTATGGTAGGATTTAAAAAGGGCGACATGTTATTAAAACACCTCTGAGCGACCCAAGGGCGACATGTTATTAAAACACCTCTGAGCGACCCAAGTTATAAATCCCAAGACCTTAAATCGTGATGATAAACATCTGAGATATTTAGACGGTTATTCCTAAATAAATAAATTCCATTTTTTTAAGGAAATTGGGTTCTTTAACATGTTACTACCAAGTTCCTAATTAAAATTCTTGTTTAAAAAGAGAATTAAACTTCATATAAATGCATGGCCAAACCTCCATAAGGATCCAAGTTGTGTAAGTGCATGGCTAGGCATGCAAAGACTGATCAAGTGGCCCCATGATGCTTAAAAAGACCCAAGATTCGGACTAGGAAAGTTGCATGGTCAAAACCTTAAAGTTTGCAAGTTTTGGCTTCTGGTCATCGGATACGGACCGTATGGCCTTAGGCTTACGGTCTGCAAGCACTGCAACTGGGCGATATAACCCAAGGGCGGTTACGGACCACAAGGCCAAGGGCTTACGGTCCGTAAGAGGTGCTTACGGTCCGCAAGGCTTGTAGCTTACGGTCCGTAAGACGGTCGCTGGCAGAAGAAAAAGGACAGGTGCCTGTTCAGCCTATTGCACCGCCTTACTTGAGTGGTATTCGAATACTGAGGCTCTTGCAACTGGTTTTGGCATCATAGGGACACCTGGGATGATCTTGCAACACATGTAGACTAGTTTGGCATGATCTTGAGCATTTGGGTTCAATATATAAGAGAATGAAGTTGCAACCATTTTGTTCACTTCATTCAAACTCATTTCAACTGATCTCTGGAGCTCTTTGGACAACAACCAACTTCTCTTAGGATCCATAAGCATACTTAGGACTCTTGTAAGTGTCCTTAATCCTTTTTAATTCAGTTTAGCTTAGTTAATTAGCTAAAAGTCAAACCATCATAATTATGGTTTGACTTCGAGATTAGTCCATAATTATCCAGTCAAATCTCGAATTAAAAACACCTATGAGTAGGTAATTATGTGGGTAACAAACCCTTAAAAGGGTACCCTCTGATTCCCACTCTAACTAGGTCAATTGTCGGGTCAAACTTGAAAAGTCAATAGAAAGCTTTATTTCAAATTAATGCATAATTAGCAATGTAGGATCCATGCAACCTGTTTTATCACTAATATAACTTGGTAATTAATGTAAGAACATGTCTAAACATGTTCACCTCGGCAATTTTCAGTTTAGGTCCGGTTCGGAACCGAAAGTCGCATAGTTTGACTTATACATTGACTTTCAGTTCTGACCCGTTTAAGCCTAGTTTAGGATTGCCTTATAGCTTCTTTTGGACCTAGTTACATGTTAGTATAACCCTCTGTGATTATACGGCTTGGTTCATTAGTTGTCCAATTATTATGCAAGTTTCCGTTAATTGCCTAAATGTCGACTTTTATGCCCTTTTCACCTTAAAATGTGATTTTTGAAAATGTAAAATAGTAGACACCTTCACTACTGATTTATAAACTTGTACCCAAAATTTGATATCAGTTTGTGTCACACCCCAACCGATGGCGGAATCATCGGGGCATGGCACTGAGCGAAACAGATTGTCCAGAAGTCTCCATAACAATTATTATTACTATTCAATTTATATAATACGTCCCATACCATACCTTAAATAGTAAACAAATTATTACAGATAACATCAAGTCAAATATTCTGTTCCGACAACTCAGATTTAAATATAAAAATTGTTCAAATGCTTCTAGAGACTCGATCTGCAAGATCTACAGACAACTATGCTCTAGACGCTTATTCTAAGCTCGCCTTCCTAGCGGATAAGCATCCTAATTGCCTGTCACATACGTTAAAATAAAGTCAATACATAAAATGTAAAGGTGAGCATACAAGTTTGATAATAGCATAATAGAGTTCGAAATAGTTTACGCATAACCAGCACGTACACAGAGGAAAACGAAGCATGTTAATTATCAACATGGATCTATCGATACCAATGACAGCGGGTTGACTGCCCGAGGCAGTTCGCAATACATGATTACCACCGTAATCCATGCAAGTAATTGTCCTTAACAACCTCCGTGTGAACGGGTGCTGAGTCCAAACTATAGTACTATCGTCGTTAAGGCAGGTAGACAACATTCCACGTGTAAACATAACAACAAGCATTCATTTAGTCACGTAATACATGCGGTAACGGTTAGCGCTTGAAATAAATGAGTAGTGTGTTCGATTGTGATTTAGAATAAGGAACGTATGTAACACCCAAAAGTGCTAAAAGCCAAAAGGGATCGAGTATACTCACAGTGATTGATGGATTGAAGGGAGCACTTGAGAGTAGGGTTAGCCTGAATAGTTCGATAGCATAACGATAAGCAACACGTAAAACGTAAAAAAGTGTTGGTGGGTCGGACAGCCTGGTCGATCGGACGGTAGGTCCGATCGGACGGCTTGATCGTTCGGTTAACCAGTCCGTTCGGACAGTCTGTCCGGTTGGTCAGTAGGCCGATCGGATGGACTGTTCGAGTGGCTTGTTTCTTCCTTTGAGAAGGATGTGTTTGTGTATGATGGTTTGACCTTTTGAGGTTTTCGTTGTAGTATTTGAAAACAGTGAAGTATCCTTACCTTTCAGGTCGATCGATCGATCGAATGGACCGTTCGATCGGCCGGCTTAACCGATCGATTAGGTACTTTAACAACAGTTCTTATCGGGTTGTTACCTGGTCGGTCGGCTCGACCGATCGGGTGGCACTCCAACATGTTGAACAAGTTGAAAATCGATTAAGTGTTGAAGCATAGTATCTCATGATCCGAAGAGTAATTCAAATCAGACCGTAGTCCGGTCGAACAGCACTTCATTCAATACTAGACTTCATGAATTTGTTAAAGTGTGGGGCCATGTGCTAGCCGATCGGTTGGCCTGGTCGATCGGCTGGTTTATCCGATCGGCTGGGCTGTCCGTTCGGACAGCCAGCCCGATCGGTCAGCTTTCTGACCTGGTCGGCCGGTTCGTCTAACACTTGGCTGTTTTGATTGTTTGACGTTATATCGAGGTACTTTGACACTAGTTGAACCACAGAACCCTCGTTCGTACTTGTTTCTCCTGCTCGGACAGGAATCACCCAAATCCGGCCGGTGAGCTGTTCGAAACGGAGTTTAACGTTTAACCCGAAGTCGGTGAACCTCGTGGATAGAACCCAAATCTTGAACCGCACAACTACTAGGATGATAAGTGAGTCAGTTCAAACTCCGTTTCTACCGGTTTGAAGGCATTGAGTGTAAAAGAGTTGAAAGAAAGTTGGAAAAACATTCTTTCAATCCTTTTCACCGTGTAAATGTTTAGATCTATGATAGATCTTTGCTTATTTATGTGGAAATCGGCTAGATCCAAGTGATTCTTGATGGATTTGAGCCAAAACATGGAGTTCTTCAAGAACACTATGATGACATCATCCTTGAACACTTGAATCTTGATGATTTCACGGTTAAAAAGTAAGATTTGAAAGATAGAAAGGTGTAGGAGTGTGTATATATCAAGGAAGTACAAGATTTTAGGATGAAATCTTACCGGAATCGGAAGGAATCTGAGAAAAGAAGGGGAGCACGAGCTAGTCGGTCAGAGCTTTCCAAAAGTAGAAAGTTTGAAAGTGACAAGGGTATTTATAGGCTTCCAAAAGAGGAAAGGGCTGGCCGATCGGTCTGGCACCCCGATCGGACAGCCTGTCTGATCGGATTGCAGTCTGATCGGCTGGGCTGTTCGATCGGCTGGGAGCCTGATCGTTCAGCTGCCTGATTCGAGCGTTCGGGGCGACGATTTTCGATATTTCGATTTCGATTGAGGACGATGTATGTACGATAGAGTTTCCTATTCAAATTACTTTTAATCCCAACCACTATATCTAACATAGAATCACCTATGTCTCACGCTGTCTTTTCGCCACCAATTATCATAATTCGATTTTGATTGAGTTCGATTGAGTTTCGAGTTCTGATTCGAGTTTCGATTGATTACCACACATAACATAAAGTAAACACGCACAAGTAACACATAAGGCACACACACACACGTATACTAACACCAGGATTCGTGTAATCCGAGTCTCGAGTTCGATGATGATTTGATTAGCTCGATTATCGATTAATTGACTTTATCGCATTGTTACTTCCTATCATTCACAGTCATTTAGCGTTTCGCATTGATTTGATCATTCGATTACTTTGATTAATAACAGTTACTCCACATAATACAAATAACGTAATTGCAAACATAAAGTAGACTAACTATGGTCAAAGGAGTCAATCTTGACTTTGACTTTGACTTTGACATTCGGTAACACGGGGTGTTACAGCCTCCCCTTGTTTAGGGAATTTCGTCCCGAAATTAGGCTGAAGGCTGCACAGCTTTATGAACCACCTTTTGCTACTTTCTCTCTCTAGGCTCTTATATGAACAACTGCGGGTACTTTGCCTTCATGTCGCTTTCGAGTTCCCAAGTGAACTCTGCGGCTCGTTTGCCTTCCCATCGGACTTTCACAATAGGAATGCGCGAGCGCCTGAGTTGCTTGGTTTGGCGATCCATGATGTCGACAGGCTTCTCCACGAAGTGTAGCGTTTCGTTTATTTGAAGGTTGTCGAGAGGTACAATCAAATCATGATCTGCTAGGCACTTTCGGAGGTTTGACACATGGAAAGTCGGGTGGACGTTACTGAGCTCTTCCGGTAGTTCGAGTCTGTAGGCGACTTTTCCGATCCTTTCCAGAATCTTAAAAGGTCCAACATATCGAGGCGCTAGTTTCCCTTTCTTGTCGAATCTGACCACACCCTTCCAAGGT